>NW_003299132.1:420008-426989 GCF_000151645.1 Tuber melanosporum | reverse complement strand
ATCCATCATTGATGTCGTCCATTATCTGTTCTTGTTTTTCTTCTTCTTTTGCAGTATCGAAACTGGTGTCTTTGGAATCTTCAGCAGAGGTATAGTACGGATATTTGTATCTGTTGCCGAATTTAATTTCAGTCTAGTAAAAGGAGCAGGTATCAAGGTAACAGTGAGACCAGTAGAGTCTGCTTTGTTCAAGCTCGTGAGGAGGTATGCTGCAGAGGGTGTAATCATCTTTCCACTTGTAACCAATATCTTTTTCTCGTTCCGTTCCAGCAGTTCTGCACATGGTGTAAGAGAAAGGATTGGAGGGAGGGGTAGTACTGGCAGTAGCCAATGATGGCTATTGTTCATAGGAGGTGTCGTTAGGGCTATCTTCGCTTTGTCTTGTATAGTCAAAAACAAGAGGAGGGTCTGTGAGAGTTTGATTCTCATAAAGGCAGGAGAGAGTATCAGCTAAATAGTTAGTTATTCCAGGAGTATAGATGATTTTTGCATTGTATTTACTAATTTCACCTATCCCTTGTGTTCTTCTCCTTCTGGGAACTTTTTCTGTCTTAAGATTAGTGAGAGGTTGGTGGTCAACAACAATGGTGAAGGTATTGCCCATCAGGATGTGGTTGAAAGTGGTAAGAGCATCGATTACTGTAAGGGCTTCCTTGTCTGTGGTTTCATAGTTTATCTGTGAATTAGTAAACTTCCTACAGTGTAATGCCGTAGGTCTTGCCATTTCATGAGAAGCTCTTTATCCAACCCATGCTCTAACTCCAATATTTAATACATCAGTAATCAGCTATATTGGGTCTAGTATACTGTAGGTGATAGGCTGTATAACATCGGTATTCTTAATCAATTTCTTAATATTAGTAAAGGCTTGGTCATGAGAGTGGGTTCAGACAAATTCCACATTGCTGGTAAGGTCTGTGAGCGGTTCTGTCACAGTGGTATGGTATGGTAGGAACTGGGAGATATAGTTGATGATCCTTGAGAATTGCATGAGTTCTTTTTGATTTCGGAGTGTTGTTTATGCTGTAATGTGTTCCCAAGATGCTAGTCACGTTATGGGTAAAGATACGATAGTTGGCAGGTGGCCTGCTCTACCAGAGAGGAGGTGAGAGCTGAAAGCTAAAGGAGATTACGAAGGTGTACGGAGGAACAAAGAAGTAACTGTTCAACCAAGTATATTGAAATACTGTCTGTCAAAGTCTGCCTTTTCTATCATGGAATCAGGCAGTCTTTAAATACACAAATCTGTTTATGTTTAGCATGAACGAAACTAATCAAAGGTATCAATCGATATACTTTGGTAAAACTAATTAAGTATCAAGCGATACTTCAAACAAAACATAAAACAAAACTAAGTGTCAAATGATACTTAAAATAAACCAAGTATCAAAGCAATACTTAAAATAAAATATAAAACAAAATCAAGTATTAAACGATACTTAAAACAAATCAAATATCAAAGCCATACTTAAAACAAAACATAAAATAAAACTAATTATTAAACGATACTTAAAACAAACCAAGTATCAAAGTGATACTTAAAACAAAACATAAAACAAAACCAATAACCGAGTACCCATACCGGTTATATTCCCCAAAATAAAACAACTGTTTAAACAAACAAAACCTAACAATCATCAAAAGTGCAGTCTGAGAAACTAAAGGCTTTCATTTCTGCTATCAGCTCTTCATCATAAGTGTCACAACAGGGACAAGAGGAAATCCTAAGAAAACAATGAGACTCAAAGAAATACAAATCACAGTAGTCATGAATACCAGATTCATGCTGTAAATCGACCCAAGCATTATTGCAATTAGGACAGTAGTCTATCCAGAGGATGGCGAAGTAGTATTCAAGTTGGATAACAGCGTAGTTCAACAACAGTCCAACAAGCTGTTGTCGCAGTCTTACCTTAAGTTCCACATAGTTTGACATTGTTATGGTATTCGGATGGATGGTAATCAGTTAAGATTATCGAGAGCCTGCTCCATATCCTAATTTTCCTCATTGCTGCTTTCAAATTCTGACTCAAAGTATGATACCCAAAACCCATCTCTAGTTCTGAGTTCCATCTGCCATCTCTCAGTCTCTGGCATCATTGGTATCCAGTACCTTGTGATGTAGCTGATTATTGGTGGGAGGGATTCATTTAGCATGTTGTCTTTCCACTATTCGTTCACCATATCCATAGCGTGCTCTAGTCCTTCTAGTGGTTTCCAGATATTTTCGATCGTTGGGTATTCTTTTCATTTAACAAGGAACTGATCATTTCCATGCCAAAGGCGGTGGTCTCGGATTTCTTCAACTTCCCATTCATCCTTTTTATCAATGATGATAGATATGGATTGAGAGTGGATTCTTCCAGGGAACTTGGAGTTGTCATTTGGGTGGAATGGCTTGTAGCAGAGGCGTGAAAAACTACAGTATTGCGGCGGTACATGCATTTATCCATCTGGACAGTGTAGTTTTGTAACCGGTACGGGTACTCGGTTATTAGTTTTGTTTTATGTTTTGTTTTAAGTATCGCGTTGATACTTGGTTTGTTTTAAGTATCGTTTGATAGTTAGTTTTGTTTTGTGTTATATTTTAAGTATCACTTTGATACTTAGTTTTGTGTTATGTTTTGTTTTAAGTATCGCTTTGATACTTTATTGGTTCTACCAAAGTGTATCGATTGATACCTTTGAATAGTTTCGTTCATGCTAGACATGAACAGATTTGTGTATTTAAAGACCGCTGGTTTCCTCGATAGAAAAGGCAGGCTTCGACAGACAGTATTTCAATATACTTGGTTGAACGGTTACTCCTTTGTTCCTCAGTACACCCTCAAAGCCTGCTTTAGTTCTCAGCTTTCGCCTCCTCTCTGGAAGAGCAGGCCACCTACCAACTATCGTATCTATTACCGATAACATAATTGGCACCTTGCGAACACATTACATTTTTTTAACCTCAACAAGTGGTTAAGAACCTGTCCCTGGATTTAGGCCTAATCAACCTATCAATATCCACCTTAGAACGCTAGCGGAGAGAGGTGGCAGAATTACAGCATATTCGACTTCAACTCAAAACCAACATAGAGTAATTGACGACTAGGAGTGGGAAGCAAATCCCACGACAAGACCTTATAAGAAAGAAACAACCCCGGCACTCTGCTAAGGAGCCGGAAGAACCTACAAACATGGAAGACTCACAACCTCTAGGAGAATTCCCTTTGACTCCAGCAAAGAAGCCTTCCTTTGAACCTCCAATCGACCCTGAATCCAGTAGCGAATCAGACATGGCTAGTACAGGAGGAGGGCCCTCTGGAGGAGGAAAGTCTCAGGCTCAGCCTGAAGAAGAGGAAGTACCTGCAGCATTTGAACCTCCTAAGTTTAAACTCTACCTCCTAGCAAAGTTGACAGGAGAAAGAAAAGACCTCAAACCCGAAGCCTTCGACCGATAGGCGATGGAACTCACACACTATCTTCTCCTACAAGGGAAACATGTGGAAAGCCCTACAACCAAACTATACATTGGATCATTCTGCAAAGGAAAGGCAATCGACGCATACCGCCAATGCTACAAGGATTAAGGCAGAAATGTAAGATTAAGGGGATCTTCAGTTCTCAATTATCAGAAAGGCCGATTTCAATCCTCTATTACTAACGACCTTCTATACAATAAATTCAACCAGCTCCGGTAGTTTAATGGAATACATATCAAGAGAATCACTTATGTAGCTACGGATCTATTGATGTATAAGAACCGAATGAAGAAAGGAAGCATTTCCAACTACATCCTTAAGTGACGATTCTACGATACTATGTACCCTACCCTCTGGTGAAAGGTAGAACCACTCGAAGAAGACGATAATAATATTACAATAATAATTGAAAAAGCAGAACGAAAGGACGCCATCCTCCATGAAACTAAGGCATACAAGATACCAGCATCCTCTAGCAGGAATAGCCAACCACAACATAAGCCCTCCAGTAACTCAGAAGATGATACCCCACAGGTTTTCAAAAAGAAAACCAAATCCTCCAAAGAATGGAGATGGTAGAAGGGAGAATGCTTTGAATGTGGAAAAACAGGACACATGGCAAAGAACTGCTCTACGAATAAAGGGAAAGGAAAGACGATTAAGCAAGAAGTATCGGTCAACAATATTGAGAAAGATAGTGATGATGTCCAATCCAGTGAATATGAGGAGATTCATATTGGATATATCGATGTGGAGTGCAACAGTGTCTGACCTCCGGCTACATTTCAAGCACACACTACCCTGAAAGGTACTATTCTGATCGATAACAAGAAAGCTCAAGTCCTATTCGACACTGGCACCATCAGAAGAGACATGATCAGTAATGCCTTTGTCTCTATCCATGAACTCCCAACTTGAGACCTTAACCAACCCATACCAATCAATATAGCAGTGAAGGGATCACGATCCACAAGCCATAATACCTGCAGTACAACTATTTGACTTGGTTCTGCTGTCCTACGCCCACAGGAAATGCTAGTCGGAAACTTAACCAAATATAATGCCTTAATACATATGCCATTCCTGAACCGCCATAAAGCTATAATCAGATGTGGGGAATCAATCATAGATTTTCCGGATCAGAAGGTCTGAGTCTCATGCAAACCAAGAAGCGGAGAATACTGAGCCGCAGTCTGTGAAGCAACTGCCCAATGCCTATTGGATGAATACTCTGATGTATTCCCTGATCCGATTTCTGAAGAACTATCACCTATGAGAGAAGTGAACCAGCACATCTGTCTCTGAGACCCCTCTAATCTGAATAACCAACCGACCTACTCTATCCCTAACGCATACAAAAATCCACTATGTGACTAGATAAACCAACAAAAAAGAAGAGGAGTTATCTACCGAGCGGAAGCACTAGGTGCTGCACCTATGTTTGTCCAACCCAAAGCAGATGGCAAAAGAATCCGCCCCTTGGTTGACCTCAAACTACGGAATAAAAACACAGTTATGGACAGCTCTGCTATCCCAAATCAAACCCAGATCCTGAATACAGTTGGACGGGCTAGATTCCGAAGCAAGATTGACCTCCGCGATGCCTACTTCCAGACAAGGTTAGATCCTGAAAGCAAACACTACAACAGTTTCAAAACACCCTTCGGAAGTTTTATTAGCCGAGTTATGTACAAAGGTGATATGAATGTGCCCGCCACCTTTATGCGAATTATGGAAAACATTCTAAGTAAATACCTCCCCCATTTTGTATGGGTTTACATTGATGATATTCTCATTTTCTCGAAATCCAAAATAGAACTTGCCTACCATATAGGTTTGATTTGTACCAAACTAAGGAAAGCTAAATTCTACGCTAGTAAGAGCAAATTAATCCTATTTGCCGATAAACTCGATATCTTTGGACATGTGATAGATAATGACGGAATACACACTGCCCCTGGAAAGATATCCTGTTTAACAGAATGGAAAATACCCCAAAATCAGAAGGAACTCATGCGATTCTTAGTACTAGTCAACTATATTTCCCAGTTCCTACCACACCACACCACTGTGACAAAACCGCTCACAGACCTTACCGGGAATGCAGAATTTGTCTAGACCCACACTTATGACCAAGCCTTTACCAACGTCAAAGAATTGATTAAAAACGCCAATGTCATACGACTTATCGACTACAGCAAGCCAGATCCGATATGGCTGATTACTGATGCAATGGACATTGGAGTTAGAGCATGGGTTGGCCAAGTAGCCTCTCATGAAATGGCAAGACTGGCAGCATTACATAGCAGGAAATTTACTAATTCCCAGATGAACAATGGAACAACCGACAAGGAAGCCCTTGCTGTGATTGATGCTCTTGCCGCTTTCAACCACATACTAAGGGGCAACACCTTTACCATTGTTACCGACCATCAACCTCTCACTAATCTTAAGACAGATAAAGTACCTGGAAGGAGGAGAACACGGTGGATAGGTGAGATCAGCAAATACGATACAAAATTTATCTATACCCCTGGAAGAACAAACTATTTACCTGATACTCTCTCCCGCCTATATGAGAATCAAGAACTCACGGACCCTCCTCTTGTTCATGACCACAAAAGGTAAGATGACGACAGCCCTGATAACACCTCCTATGAACAAGAACCATGGATCGCTACCGCCAGCTCTGCCGCTCCCTCCAATCGTTTCTCTTACACTATGTACAAAGCTGCCAGAACAGAACGAGGAAAGGACATTGATGACGAGTGGAAAGACAATTGCACTCTCTGCAGTACACCTTCTCATGAGCTTGAATAAAGCAGACTCCCCTGGTCCCACTGTTACCTCGATACCTGCCCCTTCCACCAGACTGAAATTAAATTCGGCAACAGATACCAGTGACGATACTATATGTCAGCTGACGATTCCAAAAACATCAGTTTTGACACTGCAGAAGGAGCAGAAGAAATAATAGATGAAGACGGATTGACCCAACCTTCCCTTACTCTTAATCCTGCCCCAAGAAGATACCAAGGTTTTGAAGAACTCGAACAAGCAGCAGCCTACATGGATGCAATTTCCTACATACACCTCCCACAGTCAGCACCGCCATTCTCTCCTCCAATAATTGATTCACGACCACTATACGGTGGACCCTTACGAGTATACAACAAGGAAACCATTATTTCTGTCATGTCTCCCACGATTTTCAAGTATCGCTGACAACTCTATGAAACCTTTGAAGAAGAGGAAGCCCCTATCGAACCGACAAGAGGATTTCTCATTAAGGATGAACGAGATGTTAGATCAACTACAGCAGAATTAACCTCCTCTTTCCGAAGCCAAATGATAGCAGGATATCCCCATGACCCAATCTACTTCAAAGCTATGGATAGCTCCAGACATAGAGATCTCGCCCCCTACAACATATCTTATGGAATGGTCTATACCAGTACCAGTTTTGGTGAACATTGCCTAAACATCCCAAAAGGCCATATGTTCAATGGAATGACTA
>NW_003299132.1:399851-419803 GCF_000151645.1 Tuber melanosporum | reverse complement strand
CGAAATATTCGAATCCTATGCCATCGACTTCGCAGGACCATTCAATAAGTCCACTGGATATGACACTATCTTAGTAGCTGTGGACCGGTCTTCTGGATACAGATGGCTCATACCAATGAAGGTTACCGATTCCTCCAAAAACACCTGGAATAACCTCCAACGATACCTATTCACCTTTCGTGGATACCCTTTATCTATAGTCAGTGATTCTGATCTCCGTTTTACTGCCAGATTCTGGAAGCAGACCTTGACCTCCCTCGGAATCAACCATATTATGGCTGCTCCAGGACATCATGAGACTAATGGCCAAGCTGAACGAAAAATCCGCAAAGTTAAGACCAGAATTAGGAACATGATTAATGAACAACAAACCAACTGGGAACCAGCCCTCGTTGAGCTCACCGCATATATCAATACCGGATTTTCAGATACCTTGCGAATGTCTCCATACAAGGCAATCTTCGGCTGCCAATACCCTCTCCTACTTACAATTCTATTTAAGAACTCCTTAGTCCGTGCCTGTGATAACCACCTAAACCGCCATCAAGCAATTCAAAATAATGCCTTCCAAGCTGTTAAAGTTGCCCGATTCTGAAGCACTACTCGTACTCAGAAGCGACGACGCAAACATTTCCCTATTCCACCAGGTGATATGCTCATGATACATGGAAACATGTTCATTAATAATGTTGGACGCAGCAAGAAACTACAACCCCAATGGCGAGGACCTTTCAAGGTCTTATCCTTTGATGAGCATTCAGAAAACTACACTGTACAGATGGATGAACTCATGTACCGCTACGATACAGCAGTCTTCCACACTTCTGCAGTCTAGCGATTCTATCCAAATGACAACTCCAAGTTCCCTGGAAGAATCCACTCTCGACCTGCACCTATTATCATTTATAAGAAAGATGAATGGGAAGTTGAAGAAATCAGAGTCCACCGCCTTTGACATAGAAATGATCGGTTCCTAGTCAAATGGAAAGGATACCCAATGAGTGACAACAGCTAGGAACTACTAGAAGGACTAGAGCAAGCTATGAATATAGCGAATAAATGGTGGAAAGACAACATGCTAAATGAATCCCTCCCTCCAATGATTAATTACATCACAATATGCTGGACACCAACAATGCCTGAGACAGAGCGATAGCAGATGGAACTCGAAACTAGGGATGGGTTTTGGGCACCCTACTTTAAGTTGGAATTCAAAAGCAGTGATGAGGAAAATCAAGCTATGGAACAAGCTCTCAATAACCTCTTCTGATCACCATCCACTATCCGAATACCATAACGATATCAAACTATCTGGAACTTAATATGAGGGTGCGACAACAGATTGTTGGACTGTTGTTAAACCGCGATGTTATCCAACTTGAAGACTACTTCAAAAACCTTGGGATAGACTGCTGTCTAGATTGCGACAACACTTGGATTGAGGTACAGCACGAATCTGGTATTCGTGACTACTGTGATTTGCATTTCTTTGAGTCTAAATGTTTTCTTAAGATTTCTTCATGTCCCTGGTATGGCACTTATGATGAAGAGCTGATAGCGGAAAGTGAAGCCTTTGGTTTCTCAGACTCCACTTTTCATGATTATCAGGTTTTATTTGTTTAACCAGTTGTTTTGTTTTGGGGAATGTAACCGGTACAGGTACTCAGTTATTAGTTTTATTTTATGTTTTGTTTTAAGTATCGCTTTAATACTAGGTTTGTTTTAAGTATCGTTTGATACTTCGTTTTATTTTGTGTTATGTTTTAAGTATCGCTATGATACTTAGTTTTGTTTTATGTCTTGTTTTAAGTATCACTTTAATACTTTATTGGTTTTACCAAAGTATCTCAATTGATACCTTTAATGTAACCGGTACGGGTACTTGGTTATTGGTTTTGCTTTATGTTTTGTTTTAAGTATCGCTTTGATACTTGGTTTGTTTTAAGTATCGTTTGATACTTGGTTTTGCTTTATGTTTTGTTTTAAGTATCGCTTTGATACTTGGTTTGTTTTAAGTATCGTTTGATACTTGGTTTTGTTTTATGTTTTGTTTTAAGTATCGCTTTGATACTTGGTTTGTTTTAAGTATCGTTTGATACTTGGTTTTGTTTTATGTTTTGTTTTAAGTATCGCTTTGATACTTAAGGAGTTTTACCAAATGGTATCGATTGATACCTTTGATTAGTTTCGTTCATGCTAGACAAGAACAGATTTGTGTACTTAAAGACCGCCTGTTTCTACGATAGAAAAGGCAGACTTCGACAGACAGTATTTCAATATACTTGGTTGAACAGTTACTTCTTGGTTCCTCAGTACACCTTTGAAGCCTCCTTTAGTTCTCAGCTCTCGCCTCCTCTCTGGAAGAGCAGGCCACCAGCCAACTATCGTATCTATTATCGATAACGTGATTAGCACCTTGCGAACACGTTACATTTTTTTAACCTCAGCAAGTGGTTAAGAACCTGTCCCCGGATTGAGGCCTGATCAACCTATCGATATCCATCTCAGAACGCTAGCGGAGAGAAGCGGCAGAATCTCAGTACATTCGGATTCATCTCAAACCCAAGATAGAGTCTTTGACGACCAGGAGTGGGAAGCAAATCCCACGGCAGGACCTTACAAGAAAGAAACAATCCCGGCGCTCTGCTACAGAGCCGAGCGATCCTGCAAACACGGAAGATACACAACCTCCAGGAGAATTCCCTTCTACCCCGGCGAAAAAGCCTTCCTTTGAACCTCCAAACAACCCCGAATCTAGTAGCGAATCAGATATGGCTAGCACAGGAGGAGGGCCTTCTGGAGGAGGAAAATCTCGGGCAAGGCCTGAAGAAGAGGAGGTACCCGCAGCATTTGAACCCCTTAAGTTTAAACTCCACCTCCCAGCAAAGTTCACAGGAGAAGGAAATGACCTCAAACCTGAAGCCTTTGAATGATGGGCAACAGAACTCTCACACTTCCTACTCTTACAAGGAAAAGATGTGGAAGACCCTACAACCGGACTTATCATTGGATCATTCTGTGAAGGAAAGGCAACTGACGTATACCACCAATGCAATAAGGACTTCGGCGGGAATGTAAGATTAAGAGGATCTACAGTTCTCGATTACATGAAAGGACGATTCCAATCCTCTATAACCAACGACCTCCTATACAACAAATTCAACCAGCTCCAGCAAGTTAACGGAACGCATGTCAAGCGAATCACCGATGTGGCTATGGACCTAATAATGTATAAGGACCAAATGCAGAGAGGAAGTATCTCTAAATACATCCTGAAGCGACGATTCTACGACACTATGCACCCTACCCTCCGGCGAGAAGTAGAACCACTCGAGGAAGACGGCGATGATATTGCAGTAATAATTGCAAGAGCAGAACGAAAGGACGCCATTCTCCATGAGACCAAGGCCTACAAAACACCGACATCCTCTAATAGGAACAGCCAGCCACGACACAAAGCCTCCAGCAACTCTGAAGATGATACCCCACAGGTTTTCAAGAAGAAAACAAAATCCTCCAAAGAATCGAGACGGCAAAAAGGAGAATGTTTTGAATATGGAAAAACAGGGTACATGGCAAAGAAATGTCCTAGGAAGAAAGGAAAAGGAAAGGCTATTAAGAAAGAGGCGTCGGCCAACAATGTTGAAAGCGATTACGCCCCATCCAGTGAATATGAAGAGATCTACATTGGATATATCGATGTGGAATACAACTGTGTTCGACCTCCGGTTACATTCAAAACACACACCGCTCTAGAAGGTACTATCCTGATCAATGGCAAAAGGGCTCGAGTCCTATTCGACACTGGCACAATCGGAAGAGATTTGATCAGTAATGCCTTTGTCTCTGTCCATGGACTCCCAACCCGAGACCTTAACCAACCCATACCAGTCAATATGGCAGTAAAAGGATCATGATCCACAAGCCATAAAACCTGTTCTGCGACTATTCGGCTTAGTTCTGCTATACTACCCCCCCAGGAAATGCTGATTGGAAACCTAGCCAAATACAATGCCCTAATTGGCCTGCCATTCCTGAACCGCCACAAAGCTATAATCAGGTGTGGGGAATCAACCATCGATTTCCTAGATCAGAAGGTCAGAGTCTCATGCAAGCCAACAAGCGGAGAGTACCGAGCCGCAGTCTGTGAAGCAACTACCCAAAAACTATTGGATGAATACTCTGATGTTTTCCCTGATCAAATACGCGAAGAACTACCGCCTATGAGAGAGGTGAACCACCACATCTGCCTTCGAGACCCCTCCAATCTCAAAATCCAACCCACCTACTCTATTCCTGACGCATATAAAAGCCCACTTTGTGATTGGATCAACCAACAACAAAGAAGAGGAGTCATCTACCGGGCAGAAGCCCGAGGTTCCGCTCCCATGTTTGTTCCACCCAAAGCAGATGGCAAAAGAATCCGCCCATTGGTTGACCTCAAACTACGGAACGAAAACACGGTTATGGACAGCTCCGCTATCCCAAACCAAACCCAGATCCTAAATGCAGTTGGACAGGCTAGGTTCAAAAGTAAGATTGACCTAAGCGATGCCTACTTCCAAACAAGGCTAGACCCAGAAAGCGAACATTACAACAGTTTCAAAACGCCTTTCGGAAGTTTCATTAGCTGAGTTATGCTACAAGGTGATATGAATGCGCCCGCCACCTTGATGCGAATTATGGAAAACCTCCTAAGCGAATACCTCCACCATTTTGTTTGGGTTTACATTGATGATACTCTCATTTTCTCGAACACCGAAATAGAACATGCCTATCATATAGGATTAGTTTGTACCAAACTAAGGGAAGCTAAATTTTACGCTAGCAGAAACAAATCAATCCTGTTTGCCGACAAACTCGATATTCTAGGACATGTTATAGATGATGAAGGAATACATGCAGTCCTAGGAAAAATAGCTTGTTTAACGGAATAGTCAACACCCAGGAATCAAAAGGAACTCATGCGATTCCTAGGACTAGTCAACTATATTTCCCAGTTTCTCCCACACCACGCCACTGTGACAGCGCCGCTGACAGACCTTACCGGCAATGCAGAATTTGTCTGGACCAACACTCATGACCAAGCATTTACCAATATCAAGGAATCTATTAAAAACGCCCACGTTATTCAACCTATCGACTATAGTAAACCAGAACCAATATGGCTGATTACTGATGCATCGGATGTTGGAGTTAGAGCATGGGTTGGGCAAGGGGCCTCCCATGAAACGGCGAGGCCGGCGGCATTACACAGCAGGAAGTTTACTAACTTACAGATGAATTATGGAACAACAGACAAGGAAGCCCTTGCTGTGATTGATGCTCTTACCGCTTTCAACCACATCCTAATGGGCAATACCTTCACTATTGTCACCAACCACCAACCTCTCACTAATCTTAAAACAGAAAGAATACCGGGAAGAAGAACGAGATGGATAGGCGAGATCAGCAAATACGATGCAAAAATCATCTATACCCCTGGAAGAACGAACTATTTAGCTGATGCTCTCTCCCGCCTATATGAGAATCAAGACTTCGCAAACCCTCCCCTTGTTCACGACCACACAAGACAAAGCGAGGACAGCCCTGACGACACCTCCTATGAACAAGAACCATCGATGGCTATCGCCAGTTCTGCCGCTCCCTCCAATCCTTTCTCTTACACCATGTATAGTGCTGCCGGAACAGAACAAGGAAAGGACATTAATGAAGAATGGAAAGACAATTGCACGCTCCGCAGCACACCTCCTCACGAACTTGAACAAAGCAGACTCTACTGGTCCCACTGTTATCATGACACCTGCCCTTTTCACCAGAATGAGATCAAGTTCGGCAACAGATACCAGCAACCGTACTATATACCTGCTGACGATTCCAAAGACACCAGCTTCGACACCGTAGAAGGAGCAGAAGAGATGATCAATGAAGATGAATCGACCCAACCTCCTCATACCCTTAATCCTGTTCCAACACGATACCAAGGCCTCGAAGAACTCGAACAAGCAGCGGCCTACGTGGATGCAATATCCTATTTACACCCCCCACAGTCAGCCCCGCCATCCTCTCCTCCCCTAATCGATTCACGAGCACTATATGGTGGACCCTTACGAGTATACAACAATGAAACCATTGTCTCGGTCATACCCCCTACTATTCCCGAGCATCGACGTGAACTCTACGAAACCTTTGAGGAAAAGGAAGCTCCTATCGAACCAACAAGAGGATCCCTAATCGAGGATGAACGAGATGTTAGATCAACCACAGAAGAATTAACCTCCTCTTTTCGAAGCCAAATGATAGCAGGATATCGCCATGACCCGATTTACTTCAAAGCCATGGATAGCTCCAGGCATGGAGATCTTGCTCCCTACAACATATCAAACGGAATGGTATATACCAGCACCCCTTATGGTGAACACTGCCTATACATACCAAAGGGCCATATGTTCAATGGAATGACTATTAGAGAATATGTCATATCCGAGATTCACAACAAAGGACACCACAGTGCGGATCGCAACCTCCAATATGCCTCAGAATATGTTTATTGGCCTGAAATGCGAAAGGACTTCCGCGATTTTGTCAGGCAATGCAAACTCTGTCAGGCAAATAAGGAGCGAACACAACTTCCTGAAGGGAAAGCTCAGACCCTCCAACTACCATGTGAAATATTTGAATCCTATGCCATCGATTTCGCAGGACCATTCAACAAGTCCGCCGGATATGACACCATCCTGGTAGCTGTGGATCGATTCTCTGGATACACCTGGTTAATACCAATGAAGATTATCGACTCCTCCAAAGACATGTGGAATAACCTACAACGATATTTGTTTACCCCCCACGGGTACCCCTTATCTATTGTCAGTGATGCTGATCCCCGCTTTACCGCCAGATTCTGGAAGCAAACCTTGACCTCCCTCGGAATAAACCACATTATGGCTGCCCCAGGACACCATGAGACTAATGGTCAAGCAGAACGAAAAATCCGCGAGGTTAAGACTGGAATTAGGAATATATCAATGAACGACAAAACAATTGGGAACCAGCCCTTGTTGAGCTCGCTGCATATATCAACGCCGGATTTTCAGATACCTTGGGGATGTCACCATACAAGGCAGTCTTTGGCCATCAATACCCCCTCCTACCTACAACACTATTTAAGAACTCCTCAGTCCCTGCCTCTGATGACCATCTAAACCGCCACCAAGCAATTCGGAACGATGCCTTCCAAGCTGTTAAGGCTGCCCGATTCCGAAGCACCACTACCGCCCAGAAACGACGACACAAACATGTCCCCATCTCACCAGGAGACATGCTCATAGTTCACGGTAACATGTTCCTTACCAATGTCGGACGCAGCAAGAAACTGCAACCCCGATGGCGCTGACCCTTCAAAGTCATATTCTTTGACGAGCATACAGAGAACTACACTGTCCAGATGGATGGACGCATGTACCGCCGCAATACAGCAGTCTTTCACGCCTCTGCTGTCAAACGTTTCCACCCAAATGAGGACTCCAAGTTCCCTGGAAGAACCCACTCTCAACCCGCACCTATCATCATTGAAAAGAAAGATGAATGGGAAGTTGAAGAAATCAGAGACCACCACCTTTGGCATGGAAATGATCAGTTCCTAGTCAAATGGAAAGGATATCCGACGAGCGAAAACAGTTGGGAACCACTGGAGGGACTAGAATACGCTATGGATATGGTGAACGAATGGTGGAAAGACAATATGCCAAACGAATCCCTCCCCCCAACGATCAACTATATCACCATGTGCTGGACACCTACAATGCCAGAAACTGAGCGATGGCACGCAGAACTCGAAGCTAGAGATGGATTTTGGGCACCATACTTTGAGTCAGAGTTCGAAAGCAGCAATGAGGAGAACCAAGCTATGGAGCAGGCTCTCAACAACTTTATCTAGTCACCAATCACCATCCAAATACCATAACGATGTCAAACTATGTGGAGCTCAATGTGAGGCAGCGACAACAGATTGTTGGACTGTTGTTGAACCGCGATGTTATCCAACTTGAAAACTACTTCGAAATCCTCTGGATTGACTACTGTCCTGATTGCGATCATGCTTGGGTTGATGTACAGCACGAATCTGGTATTCGTGACTACTGTGATTTAGATTTCTTCGAGTCTAAGTGTTTTCTTAGGATTTCAACTTGTCCCTGGTATGACACTTATGATGAACGAGAGATGGCGGAGTTTGAAGCCTTTGATTCTTTAACTGATGTTTTTGATGATTATTAGGTTTTGTTTGTTTAAACAGTTGTTTTGTTTTGGGGAATGTAACCGGTACGGGTACTTGATTATTGGTTTTGCTTTATGTTTTGTTTTAAGTATCGCTTTGATACTTGGTTTGTTTTAAGTATCGTTTGACACTTGGTTTTGCTTTATGTTTTGTTTTAAGTATCGCTTTGATACTTGGTTTGTTTTAAGTATCGTTTGATACTTGGTTTTGCTTTATGTTTTGTTTTAAGTATCGCTTTGATACTTGGTTTGTTTTAAGTATCGTTTGATACTTGGTTTTGTTTTATGTTTTGTTTTAAGTATCGCTTTGATACTTGGTTTGTTTTAAGTATCGTTTGATACTTGGTTTTGTTTTATGCTTTCGTCTTTGAAGTACTGCGACTTTGATACTTAAGGAGTTTTACCAAATGGTATCGATTGATACCTTTGATTAGTTTCATTCATGCTAGACATGAACAGATTTGTGTATTTAAAGACCACCTGTTTCTATGATAGAAAAGGCAGACTTCGACAGACAGTATTTCAATATACTTGGTTGAACGGTTACTTCTTTGTTCCTCAGTACACCCTCGAAGCCTCCTTTAGTTCTCAGCTCTCGCCTCCTCTCTGGAAGAGCAGGCCACCTGCCAACTATCATATCTATTACCGATAACATGATTAGCACCTTGCGAACACGTTACAAGTTTTGTGTATGCTCGTCAAAGGATAAGACCTTGAAAGGTCCTTGCCATGGGGGTTGTAGTTTCTTGCTACATCCAACATTGGTAATAAACATGTTTCCATGTACCATGAGCATATCACCTTGTGGAATAGGATCGGGTTTGCATCATTGCTTTTGAGCAATAGTGGTACTCCGGAATCAGGTAGCTTTAACAGCTTAGAAGGCATTATTCCGAATTGCTTAATGGCGGTTTAGGTGGTTATCAGAGGCAGGACCTGAGGAGTTCTTGAATAGAGTTGTAAGGTAGGAGAGGGTATTGTCGGCCAAATATTGCCTTGTATGGAGACATTTCCCAGGTGTCTGAATATCCCGTGTTAATATATGCGGCGAGCTCATTGAGAGCTATTTCTCAGTTGGTCTGTCATTTATTGATCATGTTCCTAATTCTGCTCTTGACTTCACCAATCTTTCGTTCTGCTTAGCCATTGGTCCCATAATGTCGAGGAGCGGCCATAATATGGTTGATTCCAAAGGAGGTCAAGGTTTGTTTCTAGAATCTGGCAGTGAAGTGGGGATCCGCATCACTGACAATAGATAAAGGGGATCCATAAGTGGTAAACAGGTCTCGTTAGAGGTTATTCCAGGTGTCTTTAGAAGAATCAGTGATCTTCATTGGTATGAGCCATGTGTATTCAGAAAACTGATCCACAGCTACTAAGATAGTGTCATACCTGGCAGACTTATTGAATGGTCCTGTGAAATTGATGGTATAGGATTCGAATATTTTTCATGGTAGCTGAAAGGTCTGTGCTTTTCCTTGAGGTAGTTGTGTTGGTTTCTTATTTGCCTGACAGAGTTCACATTATTTAACGAAATTGTGGAAGTCCTTTCGCATTTCAAGGCAGTAAACATATTCTGAGGTATATTAGAAGTTACGGTCTGTACTATGGTGTTCTTTGTTGTGGATTTCAGTAATGACATATTTCCTAATGGTCATTCTATTGAACATATGGTCTTTCAGGATGTATAGGTAATATTCACCATAACGGGTACTGGTCTAGACCATTCCAATGGATATGTTGTAGGGAGCGAGATCTCCATGCCTGGAGCTATCCATAGCTTTGAAGTAGATTAGGTCATGGCGATATCCTAATATCATTTAGCTTCAGAAAGAGGAGGTTAATTCTTCTGTAGTTAATCTAACATCTCGTTCATCCTCAATGAGAGATCCTCTTGTCTGTTCGATTGGGGCTTTCCCTTCTTTAAAGGTTTTATAGAGCTATTGGTGGTGCTCGGGAATCGTGGAAGGCATAACAGAAAGAATGGTTTCATTGTTGTATACTCGTAAGGGCCTACCATATTGTGGTCATGAATCGATAATGGAGGCAGAAGATGGCGGTACTGACTGTGGAGAGTGTGGGTAAGATATTGCATCCACGTAGGCTGCTGCTTGTTCAAGTTCTTCAATACCTTGGTGTCATCTTAGGACAGCATTAAGGGGAAGGGGAGATTGAATCGATCCATCATTAACTTCATCCCTCACCTCTTGTGTTTCTTTTGCAGTGTCGAAACTAGGATTTTTAGAATTATCAGCAGACATATAGTACGGTCACTGGTATCTGTTACTGAATTTAATTTCAGTCTGGAGAAAGTAGTAGGTATCGAGGTAACAGTGGGACCAGTAGAGTCTACTTTGTTCAAGCTCATGAGGAGTTGTGCTGCAGAAAGTGCAATCATCTTTCCACTCATCATTAATGTCCTTTCCTCGTTCCGTTCTGACAGCTCTGTACATGGTATAAGAGAAAGGATTAGAGGGAGAGGCAGTACTGGCAGTAGCCATCCATAGTTCTTGTTCATAGGAGGTGTCGTCAGGGCTATCTTCGCTTTGTCTTGTATGGTCATAAACAAGATGAGGATATGTGAATTCTTGGTTTTCATATAGGCGGGAGAGAGAATCAGCTAAATAGTTGATTCTTCCAGGGGTATAGACCATTTTTGCATCGTATTTGCTGATTTCTCCTATCTATCATGTTCTTCTCCTTCCAGGAACCTTTTCTGTTTTAAGGTTAGTGAGAGGTTAGTGGTCAGTAACAATGGTGAAGGTATTGCCCATCAGGATGTGGTTGAAAGTGAGAAGATCATCGATCACTGCCAGGGCTTTTTTGTCTGTGGTTCCATACTTTATCTGTGAATTAGTAAACTTCCTGCTGTGTAATGTCGCCAGTCTTGCCATTTCATGAGTGGCTCCTTGTCCAACCCATGCTCTAACTCCAACATCTGATGTATCAGTAATCAGCCAAATCAGGTCTGATTTACTATAGTCAATAGGCCGTATAACATTGGTATTCTTAATCAATTCCTTGATGTTAGTAAAAGCTTGGTCATAAGTGTGGGTCCAGACAAATTCTGCATTGCCGGTAAGGTCTATGAGCGGCGCTGTCACAGTGGTGTGATGTTGTTGGAACTGGGAGATATAGTTAACTAGTCCTAAGAATCCCATGAGTTGTTTTTGATTTTGAGGTGTTGTCAATTCTGTTAAATACGATATTTTTCCGGAGGCTGCATGTATTCCTTCATCATCTATCACACGTCCCTGGATATTCAGTTTATTGGCAAACAGAATTGATTTGTTCCTGCTAGCATAGAACTCAGCCTCTTAGTCTGGTATAAACCAAACCTATATGGTGGGCATGTTCTGTTTCAGAGTTTGAGAAAATGAGAATATTATTGATATAAACTCATACAAAATGGTGGAGGTATTCGCTTAGGAGGTTTTCCATAATTCGCATAAAGGTAGCAGGTGCATTCATATCACCTTGTAACATAACTCGGCTAATGAAACTTCCGAAGGGTGTTTTGAAACTGTTGTAGTATTCGCTTTTCAGATCTAATCTTGTCTGGGAGTAGACATCGCTTGGGTCAATCTTGCTTTGGAATCTTGCCCGTCCAACTGCATTCAGGATTTGGGTTTGGTTTGGGATAGCGGAACTGTCCATAACTGTGTTTTTATTCCGTAGTTTGAGGTCAATCAGGGGGCGATTTCTTTCACCATCTGCTTTGGGTTGGACAAACATAGGGGCAGCACCTGGTGCCTCCGCTCAGTAGATGACTCCTCTTCTTTGTTGTTGGTTTATCTAGTCATATAGTGGGTTTTTGTATGCGTCAGAGATTGACTAGATAGGTCAGTTCTTAAGATTAGAGGGGTCGCGAAGGCAGATGTGGTAGTTTACTTCCCTTATGGGCAGTAGTTCTTCAGGGATCTGATCAGGGAAAACATCTGAGTACTTATCCAATAGGCATTGGGCAGTTGCTTCACAGACTGCGGCTCAGTACTCTCCCCTTATTGGTTTGTATGAGACACTGACCTTCTGATCTGGGAAATTGATAGTTGATTCCCCATATCTGATTATAGCTTTGTGGTGGTTCAGGAATAGCATCCCAATTAAGGCATCGTATTTGGCTAGGTTTCCAACTAGCATCTCCTGGAGGGGTAGGATGGCAGAACCAAGTCAGATGGTTGCACTATAGGTTTTATAGCTTGTGGATCATGATCCCTTTACTGCCATATTGACTGGTATGGACTGGTTAATATCTCGGGTTGGGAGTCCATAGACAGCGACAAAGACGTTGCTGATCATGTCTCTCCCAATCATGCCAGTGTCGAACAGTACTCATGCCTTTTTACCATTGATTAGAATAGTCCCTTCCAGGGCAATGTGTGCCTTAAATGTAGTAGGAGGTTGGACACTGTTGCATTCCACATCGATATATCCAATATGGATCTCCTCATATTCACTAGATTGAGGGTCATGACTATCGCTCTCAATATTGTAGGCCGATGTCTCTTGCTTAATTGCTTTTCCTTTTCCTTTCTTCGTAGGACAGTTCTTTGCCATGTGTCCTGTCTTCCCACATTCAAAACACTCTCCCTTCTGTCGTCTCCCTTCTGTTGCCTCAATTTTTTGGAGAATTTTGTTTTCTTCTTGAAAACCCATGGGGTGTCTTCTTCAGAGTTGTTAGAGGGCTTATGTTGTGGTTGTCTGTTGCTGCTAGAGGATGTCTGTGTTTTATATGCCTTGGTTTCATAGAGGATAGCATCTTTTCGTTCTGCTCTTGTAATTATTTCTGCCATACCATCATCAACTCTCTCGAGTGGTTCTACCTCTCGCTAGAGGGTAGGATGCATGGCATCATTAAATCAGTGCTTAAGGATATAGCTGGAGATGTTTCCTTTCTTCATTTGGTCTCTATACATCATCAGATCCGTAGCTACATCTATGATTCTCTTGACATGCATTCCATTAACTTAGTGGAGCTGGGTGAATTTTTTGCATAGGAGGTCGTTGGTGATAGAGGATTGGAATCAGCCTTTCAGGTAATCGAGAACAGTGGATCCACTTTATCTTACATTTCCACCATATTCCTTATAACATTGGTGATATGTGTCGATTGCCTTTCCTTCGCAGAATGATCCAATGAATAATCTGGTTGTAGGGTCTTAAACATTTTTCCCTTGCAGGAGAAGGTAGTGTGTGAGTTCAGTCACCCATTGATCAAAAGCTTCAGATTTAAGGTCCTTTCCTTCTCTAGTAAACTTTGCTGAAAGGTGGAGTTTGAACTACGGGGGTTCAAATGCTGCAGGTACTTCCTCTTCTTCAGGCTGAGCCCGAGATTTTCCTCCTCCTGAAAGCCCTCTTCCTGTACTAGCCATATCTGATTTACTACTGGATTCGGGATAGATCAGTAGTTCAAAGGAAGGCTTTTTTGCTGGCGTAAAAGGGAATTCTCCTGGGAGTTGTGCATCTTCCGTGTTTGCAGGTTCTCTCAGCTCCTGGGCAGAGCGCCAGAGTTGGTTCTTTCATGTAAGGTCTTGCCGTGGGATTTGCGTCCCACTCCAAGTTGTCAAAGACTCTATGTTGGTTTTGAGATGAAGCAGAATGTGCCGTGATTCTGCTGCTTCTCTCGACTAGCACTCTGAGGTGGATATCAATAGGTTAATCAGGCCAAAATCCAGAGACAGGTTCTTAACCACTTGCTGAGGTTAAAAAAATGTAATGTGTTCGCAAGGTACTAGTCAAATTATCAGTAAAGATATGATAGTTGGCAGGTAGCCTGTTCTACTAGAAAGAAGATGAGGGCTGAAAACTAAGGGAGATTTTGAAGGTGTACTGAGGAACAAAGAAGTAACCATTCAACCAAGTATATTGAAATACTGTCTGTCAAAGTCTGCCTTTTCCATCGTCGAATCAGGTCGTCTTTAAATACACAAATCTGTTTATGTCTAGCATGAACGAAACTAATCAAAGGTATCAATTGATATACTTTGGTAAAACTAATTAAGTATCAAGTAATACTTAAAACAAAATATAAAACAAAACCAAGTATCAAAGCAATACTTAAAGTAAAACATAAAACAAAACCAACTATCAAACGATACTTAAAACAAACCAAGTATGAAAGCTTTACTTAAAACAAAACATAAAACAAAACCAATAACCGAGTACCCGTACCGGTTACACATTCTGTTAAACAGGATATCTTTTCTGGGGCTGCATGTATTCCTTCATTATCTGTCACATGTCTTAGGATATCAAGTTTGTCAGCAAACAGGATCAATTTGTTTCTGCTAGCATAGAACTTAGCTTCTCTTAATCTGGTATAAACCAAACCTATATGGTATGCATGTTTGGCTTTGAAGCTTGAGAAGATGAGGATATCATCAATGTAAATCCATACAAAATAGTTGAGATAATCACTTAGGAGGTTTTCCATAATTCACATGAATGTGGCAGGTACATTCATATCACCTTGTAACATAACTCGGCTAATGAAACATCGGCATGTTGTTTTGAAACTGTGATAACATTCGCTTTCTGAATCTAACCTTGTCTGGAAATAGGCATCGCTTAGGTCAATCTTTCTTCACAATCTAGCTAGTCCTACTGCATTCAGAATTTGGGTTTGGTTTGGGATAGTGGAGCTGTCGATAATCGTGTTTTCATTTTGTAGTTTGAGGTCAATCAAGGGGCGGATGCTTTTGTCATCTGCTTTGGATTAGACAAACATAGGAGCGGCACCTGGTACTTCTACTTAGTAGATGACTCCTCTTCTTTGTAGCTGGTTTATCCAGTCACATAGTGAGTTTTTATATGTATCAGGGATGGAGTAGGTAGGTTGTTTCTTAAGATTAGAGGGGTCTCAAAGGCGGACATGGTGGTTCACGTCCCTCATAGGCAGTAGTTCTTCAGGGATCTGATCAGGGAAAACATTAAAGTACTCATCAAGTAGGCGTTGGGTAGTTGTTTTATAGACTGCGACTCAGTACTCTCCGCTTGTTGGTTTGTATGACCTTCTGATCTGAGAAATCGATGGTTGATTCCCCACATCTGATTATAGCTTTGTGGCGGTTCAGAAATGGCATCCCTATCAGAGTATCGTATTTGGCTAGGTTTCTAAATAGCATCTCCTGAGGGGGTAGGATGGCGGAACCAAGTTGAATAATTATGCTGCAAGTCTTATAGCTTGTAGATCATAATCCTTTTACTACTATATTGACAGGTATGGGCTGGTTCAGATTTCGGGTTGGAAGTCCATAGACAAAGACAAATGCGTTACTGATCATGTCTTTTCTAATTGTGCCAGTATCAAATAGGACTCAAGCCTTCTTGCAATTGATCAGAATAGTGCCTTCTAGGGTAGTATGTATCTTGAAGATAGCGGGTGGTCGGACACTTTTGCATTCCATATCGATATAACTGATATAGATTTCCTCATATTCAATAAATTGGGCATCGTCATTATCACTATTAATATTATTGGCCAATGCTTCTTGCTTAATCGCCTTTCCTTTTCCTTTCTTCGTTGGGCATTTCTTTGCCATGTGTCCTGCTTTTCCGCATTCAAAGCATTCTCCCTTCAGTCGTCTCAATTCTTTGAAGGATTTTGTTTTCTTTCTGAAAACCTGCAGGATATCTTCTTCAGAGTTATTGGAGAGCTTGTGTTGTAGTTGTCTGTTACTGCTAGAGAATGTCTGTGTCTTGCATGCCTTGGTTTCGTGAAGGATAGTGTCCTTTCATTCCGCCCTTACAAGTATTGCTGATATATCATGGTCATCTTCTTCGAGTGGCTCTACCTCTCGCCGGAGGGTAGGGTGCATGGTATCATAGAATCGTCGCTTAAGAATGTAGTTGGAGATGCTTTCTTTCTTCATTCGGTCCTCATACATTAAGAGATCTGTAGCTTCATCTGTGATTCTTTTGACATACATTCCATTAACTTGATAGAGCTGGTTAAATTTGTTGTATAGGAGGTCATTTATGATAGAGGATTGGAATCAGCATTTCAGGTAATCGAGAATAGTGGATCCTTTCAATCTTAAATTTCTGCCCTATTCCTTATAGCGTTAGTAGTATGTATCGGTTACCTTTTCTTCCCAGAATGATCCAATATATAGTCCAGATATAGAGTCCCCTACATCCTTCCCTCATAAGAGAAGGTAGTGTGTGATTTCAGTTGCCCATCAATCAAGAGCTTCAGGTTTGAGGTCTTTTCCTTCTCCTGTAAACTCCGCGAGGAGGTGGAGTTTGAACTTAGGTGGTTCAAATACTCCAGCTACTTCCTCTTCTGCAGGCTAAGCCCAAGATTTTCCTCCTCCGGAAGGCCCTCCTCCTGTACTAGCCATATCTGATTCGCTACTGGATTTGGAGTCAATTAGAGGTTCAAAGGAAGGCTTCTTTACTGGGATAGAAGGGAATTCTCCTAGAGTTTGTATGTCTCTTGTGTTTGCAGGTTCTCCGGACTTCTTACCAGAATGCCAGGGTTGTTTCTTTCTTGTAAGTTCTTGCCGTGAGATTTGCTTCCCACTTCAGGTCATCAATGACTCTATATTAGTTTTAAGGCGAAGCTAAATATGCTGCGATTCTGCTGCTTCTCTCGACTAGTATTCTGAAGTAGATGTCAATAGGTTAATTAGGCCTAAATCTAGAGACAGGTTCTTAACCACTTGCCAAGGTTAAAAAAATGTAACGTGTTTGCAAAGCGCTAATTACGTTATCAGTAAATGGTACGATAGTTAGCAGGTGGCCAGCTCTACCAGAGAGGAGGCGAGAGCTGAGAACTAAAGGAGATTTTGAAGATGTACTGAGAAACAAAGAAGTAACTGTTCAACCAAGTATATTGAAATACTGTCTGTCGAACTCTGCCTTTTCTATCGTGGAATCAGGCAGTCTTTAAATACACAAATCTGTTCATGGCTAACATGAATGGAACTAATCAAAAGTATCAATCAATATACTTTTGTAAAAGTTATTTAGTATCAAATGATACTTAAAACAAACCAAGTATTAAAGCAATACTTAAAACAAAATATAAAACAAAACTAATAACCGAGTACCTGTACCAGTTACAGGATTCTTGGAGGGAGGAAGTGTAACTTAGTGCTCTAGGATAGGGACAATTGGGGTACTATCAAGGCTAAAAGTTATTCTAATAATCTTCTTATTCTAGTGCTCAAGCCTTTTTGGGAGAGAGTATGTGAGGCAGCAGGGCGTCTTCTCTGGTTAATGGAGGATAGTGCTTCTGCTCATTAAGTACCTTATACACGGCGGATATGAGAACAGTTTGGCATCCTGAAATATGTTTGGCCCTCTGCCTCCTCTGATCTAAATCCTATCGAGAATGCTTGGTATATCCTGAAGGATAGACTGAACAAGTGCCATCCATGACTAGAGGATATAGAAGGAACGGCACAGGCTATACAGGAGGAATGGTAACAAATCTCTGAAGTTCCTCTATTGACCTTTCTAGATTCAATACCAGAGAGATTAGAGGCTATTATTGCTACCTCTGAGGACCATACCTGCTGATGAATGTTTAATTGTTTTCAAATCTTTGTATTTATGTTTATTTTTAATTTTAATATTTAATTCTTAATATTATTCATTTGTTTAATTTGTTTAATTTGTTTACACATTGAAGTCATGTGAAAAATATTCACTTTTTGGTTATATTTTCCCCTTTTTACAAGGTTAATTCAGTCTCCTTGACAATAGGTTTCCAGCCCTCTATATCCCCACTACGTTCAGTCTATTCATACCAGGAACTTGTACTCGTCCTGCCCAAACATTTGTAAACGCAGCCAGCTCTGCATTAGTGTGCACAGAGATGCATTAGTATACATGAGAGATATTTTGATTGGGTAAGCAAACTAAAACTATCAGAGAACAATCAAATAACACGAGTAATGAAAACTAGAAATTGTAGTTTATGTACAAAAAAAAACCCCATATTAAGTGAAGGCGGAAAGCAGCAGGAGAGAGAGGAAAAAGTAAACATAGGATTTAGAAATTAAAGTTGTTGCCACTATTATCAGCAATACAAGCTTCAATGCAAGCAGACAATAATTCAATATGGTGATTTACCCGTTCTATAGGATAATTGTTCCATTCCTAGCAGATATTATTATATTAGAAATTGAATGAGCAATATACTTATAATATAATGATAAAACTTACCTGTTCAAGAATATGACAGATTTCACGAACTGACATCCAATGGCCAATTTTATCCTGTAGCTTCTCTTTTAGCTTAGTCCAAATTGTTTCAATCGGATTTAAGTCTGGAGAATTAGCTGGCCAAACCAGCTTTTGATATCCTAGTCTTTCTCTCAGAATTTTATGATAATGGTGGATATGTGCAGGAGCATTATCCTTCATTATTATAATATTCTTATCAGTGAATTCTTCTATTACATCCTGTATAAAAGGATAAAGAAAGGGTGACAAAATTTGTTCCTAATATATATACCAATCTATTGTACCCTGACGATTAAGCTTCCTAACCTTGAAAACAGGATCTGGAAATGAGACTGGAAACCTCCTAGCTACTGCCCGAGCATTTTCTTCTACTTCAACATCATATTCCTTTTATAGAATTACTAGTACCTCATTCTGCTATTGCGTAGTCTCATACGGTGTAGCATACATATGGTATAGAAGTTGATTTCCTTATAAAATATATTATATTAGCAATTATGTACATTAAAATAGCAATAATAATAATAATAATAATAATAATAATAATAATAATAATAATAATAATAACAATAATAATAATAATAATAATCAATATAATTATCTAATTTACTATACAAGATAGCTCCCTAAAACATTACAGTTGCACTATGTGCAAATTTTTGTTAATTGTTTTATGGCTTGTAAGCCTCACCTGCACGTCTTAAAACTCTGTGCATGGCGGCAATGTAAGTTTCCCATTTCAAAATTGGACTCATCAGTAAAAATCACTGACCCCCAATCCAGATTTTAGTGGAGGTTGTAAAAGGCAAGGCAGGCAGATTTCTGGACTGGATTGAGAGTTGACTTTGTAGTTAGCTTTCAGCGAAATATTCCATTCGCTGCAAGGACTCGGGACACTCTTTGTCGACTAACATTTAAATTTGCTTTTATGTACATTTATTTATTAGCAAATTAATTGTAAGTAAATAAAAAAATAAAAATTACCAGCTTCTACAAGTTGAGAAAATGTCATTTGACAATGTTCTGCATCTTTTAATGCAGTTTCGATCTGATGACTCTTTTGGACATCAGTAAGAGCCTGATTGAAACCCTTTACAGAATTGGATAAAGGAACCAGATTCTCTATTACATAAAGATCAGATATGCCATTTTCACTCACTCGCTGTTTAGCTGTCCTGATAATGGTTGAACAGGTACTTTTCAAGACCCCTGTTATCTCAGATATTTGAGCTAATGTCATTTTATAAGGTCCTTCTAGGATTGAATATCCTATGACTTGACCTTGCTTGCTCAAAGATGTTGTTGAACCACATGGTGTAGGCATTTTGGAACTGTATTGGAAGAATAGAGAAGTGTAGTTCTACATCTATGAGCATGAACGTCATATATTCTGATTGACTGACTAAGGTATCTATTCACTTTTGATCGGTTGTTGTCCTAACTCCACATTAATGCACTCCTATGCACACTAATGCAGGGCTGTT
>NW_003299132.1:379579-399667 GCF_000151645.1 Tuber melanosporum | reverse complement strand
ATCATCGAAAAATAAATATGTCCCAAGGATCCAACTCCAACCCTTCCCTCTCCATCCCTGGGATCAATCGGCAAACTTTCCACGATGCATGACTCCCCCCGCAAACGTTCCGAACACATTTCCTGTAGTACCGATATTTCGACTTAAGCTATCTCTCACTCACTCGTCCCACGTCAAGAAAAAAAGGGAGAAAATAGAGACTACCGTTGAAAATTTCATGGATGAACCAAGAATTACCCCCGTGCGTATTGAATTCATATCATGGGGGCGAACACACAACACCCGCTGTGGTGCCGATGGCGGGTTTAGAAGCTTTGCGCCTATCGTACGGGGGAAGTCTGCCGATCGTGCTGGCAGTTTTCCGAGTGATAATGCATGATATCTCATACTATTAGGTTTTTGAAATTTTATAACTTATTCTACCATATCTTCACACGATGGCCAGATCCATACAGTATGCACTGTTGACATAATAATAGATTATCTATTATGGTAGAGGAAATACAGTATGGAGCGTAGGTCACAAAAGGCAAACCCCAATCAAAAAAGGGGAAGAGAAAGGAGCAAAGATCAAGTATCATAGCTGCATTTCCCCAAACAGGACAAAACCCCATTCTACGCGGACAGAAAAGGAGAAAGAAAAAGAAAGTCCCTATTACACCTGGCAACTAAAAACTCCACCCATTTCCACTCAGCAAATTTCGTAAGCAGTAGCGGTAGCCCGGTTAATCTACTCATTGCTGTCATTACTCCGCCAGCACATTCCTAAGCTGCAGTAAGAATTCCACCTGCAACTTCAGAATCTCGCTGATTTCCGGCTTTTCCGGCTCGCCAGCGCTACGCCTTAAATGGTCCTGCTTCTTTTTCCTCCGACGCTTCTCGGCTTCGATTGGGTCGGCTTGGTCGTCGGATTCGTCCTCGTCGCTGGAGTTGTTGTCGTCATCGACGTTGTTCAGATCGTCAAGGTCAGTCTTTCGCTCCGTTAGCCTCGAATTATGTGTGGAAAGCGGGAGGGTGTGAGGTACCTCGTTAAGGTGGAAATCAGACGTTGTGAATGCGTTGTCGGGGGCGGTGTTGAGCCATCCGTTCATGTCACCTCCGCTAGCCATCTTTTGCCTAGTCTTGTCTTCATGCCACTTTCTCCTTTGGGCTTGCCATTTGATCAATTGATCGATCTCTTCTTTGGCTTTATTGCCGTCGATATCACCGCGCAGGACGGCTTCTTCTACAAGGCGATTCATATCTAGTGGGCCCGATTTAGGGCCACTGCGAAGGAATGACAGAATTCCTTCTAGCCAACCCATGAGCTTCTCGAAAAGCCCATCGTCGTGGATGTGGACCTCGTGGACGAATTTGTAAAAGTTATTCTCGTGGCGAGCGCAAAGGTCGATAAAGGCCTGGACGGTCTGGTTAGGGTCCGAAGACATGTCTATAGATTCAACCGTCAATGTTTCTTTCTGCTTTCGATCTTGGCGTCCAAACTGGAGGGATGGTCTTGCCTTGGCTTTGTGCCTTTTCCACAACTTCCACCATGTCGTCAGCAAACACGGCAAAGTCTGTTACACTGTTGTATACATTTGCCGATTTGTATACCCTGATCAGCGGTTCGTAAAAGATGGTGAAGAGGTCGCGGAAGAGCTGCAGTGTTACTGGCTGAACCCCCAAGTAATTAGCAGGCGATCAATGCTCCTAAAAGTCATGCTATACACACCTCTCCGATTATAGCTAACATCATGTTCTTGTCTCGCTGTCTGGTGTACAGCTTCAACAATTGTTTCAGGTAAGCGAACAACTGTCCGCCTGCCCTCATATCGTCGATCTGGGCCATATGATATCAGTACGATATCCGAATTTAGCTGTTGCACACGGAGACTCACATTTTCAACTGCATTGTTCCAGCCCACGTAAGCGTTGAATATAGTCTCCACCTGCTTCGGTTCGAGTTCTGGCTCTATCCTTTCCGATCTTAATATAGCGACAATCAGATCAACTTGGTCGAGAACCGCATCCATTCTAATCTCCTCGCGGGTTTCTTCATCGATTTCGGTAAACTGCCTCAGCTTGCTACAGAGCACCGGATCGTTGATTTTTACCGTCAAAGAATCTATGCTCTTTTGCAGCTGCCTGATGCCATCGTTTATAGCCAGAGAAAGAATTCGTTGCATCAATGACCGGGATCCAAACGGCGTTGCCAAAAATAGATCCAGCACTCCTGTCATCACAGCGGCTGGATTGGCAATGCGAATAACATTTTTGAGAATTGTGTAAGGAATTAAGGAGTGAATTCTCTTAGCTTGATGAAACAGCTCGGGCGAGTTATCTTCAGCGAGGAAAATGTGATAAATAGTCGCAGCAACCTCTATCCTGAGCCATTCCGCAAACTTCTTATATTGCAATGAGAGATCTTCAAGTTTGTCCTTCTCTCTTATTTCCGCAAAAAGTTTCGTTAATCCATCTTTACAAACGTCAGTATTTGTTCCACAGGATGGTCCATCAATTTGGAAAAAAAAAAGTACTTACTGCTTTCAACAATCTCCCTTCTGAAACTCTCCATGTAAACATCGAGCTCTCGAGCTCTCTGTCTTGCAATCTCATAGAACTTCTGTTGCTCCAAAATTCTAATATGATCCATTTCTCGCCGCCTCGCTTCATCGTTAAGCTCTTCTTCATTCAAAGTAATAGGGTCTTTCAGCAGAAAATCATTCATCGCCCTAGATTTTGCAACCTGGGCATCGCCAAGTAGAACCCTTAAGAATGCTCTCAATGATATCCTCTGGTTCTCACGCCAGAGGGTGACTGGCTCATTTATACTGCTAGCCAAAGAGTTTCGAGAAGCGTTGCGACTATGCTTGCTTATGCCTAAAGAAGCGCCTAATGATTGAGACCGTTTGTGGCCACTGCCACCCTTCTCGCCATTTGCATTCACAGAGTTGCTAGAAGTTGTCGAAACAGAGTACGTAGAGGACCGGTCATCGGCTGATGACATAGAGAGCAAACCCATAGTCGACGTTTGAGATTTATTGATCTTCCGTGGGAGAGCCGGGAGAACCTTTCCTGGAAGCTCGTTCCGAAGCTGTCGCGCCAAAGTCAGCAGCCGCACCTCTCGGCTTAGTTGCCTTCATAGATCCCTTACATTTCGATGGAGGCGGGCGAATGCGCCATACCTTCTGCCAACAATCACATCTGGCTGATCCATTCTCTTTGTGCGAATCAAGAACTCCTAAAAAGGGCGTGGTAAGAGAATATCCAGGAGCGAACCAGCCGTGCCCACTTACTGCATGTGTATGATACCGCACGGTCCTCTTGATACTTGTTTGCCTCACTGAAGCAACATTGACATCCCAGCCGTTAACCCAATGCCCCTCCGTCATATTGACTAATATACCGTTCTCACTCGCAGCTCGGTCGGCCCCTCCGGCAGCCTCAATTTCATCAAACCCAACACTCTCCTCATAGCCAGATGCCGTAGGGATACCGGAGTTCATCATTAAGGCAACAACCTTTTCACACTTCAGGGCAAGCTTCCTCCGCTTGGTTTCCTCTAAACGATCCTCGGAGGACGATATTCGTTTGTTTGCAAAGGATTCGAGAAACTAAGAGTCATAAGCGTTGCCCATGTCAATCCCGCGAACCGCAAACCCACCACTTGTAGTCTATCCTGCCAGAACTCCTTCTCCCTCGCTTGATCCAGGAACGGGAAATTTCTAACATGGTGAACAAAGATGTATCTTAAAATCGGTAATTCACTATCGACAGGAGCGACCTCTCCTAGGGGTGAGCGGAAAGGCGCTCCGAAACGTTGTAAAGCTGTCGGGGAGTTGAGCTCTGAGATCTCGAACTGAACCTGACGGGAAACGAGCTCCCTCTTAAGATCTGGGAGAAGTCAACACTTGCTCAGCTCCTATGGAAAATGTAAAGTGGGGTATTCTCAAGGAGCGAAGATATCTCGACAAACATACAGTGCTCTTGCTTCCCGGCCAAGATATTCTTCTTACCAGAGATGGGCAATGAGGACAGATCTGGTGGAGCCGGGGCCGTCATAACGAGGGAGAAGCTGAGATAAAGCGTGTGCTAAAGATTCTAATCCGAACGATAAAAAAAACTAAAAACTAGGAAGGTGCGGGCAAGTTAAGATGGACTACCGTCTAATTAAATCTATCGTCGGAGAACAGGGGTTCCAGAGGAGGGGGGGGCGGGGGTACTTGTAGCTGGAATAACAAATAGGGTTTGAGAACACTCTTGAGGATGATAATTATGATAGCTGTGGTGGGGCCCAGGGGGTGGTTGGAAAGCAGGGTGAGAAATGCAGGGATCGCTTCTCACAGAAATAAGAGGGCTCTTCCCCCCGTATCTACTCGAGTATGATAGTATGATACCGGCATCTACGGCACAGGCACACAAACGTTCAATCTCTCTTCCCTTTCATCACTCTTGCAGGAGTCAAGAGATTTGACCAAGGGCCTTCGGGGATAGAGTGACACGAATGACGTACTCGCACAAACGCTGCGCCCCCAGACGCGCAACTTAACCGCCAAGCCACACACCAGATTCATCGATTTCAAACCCGACCAAAGCCCTACGGTAACCTATGGAGAAATTATCCTTCTGCATTTACCCTTTATCTAGGTAAGAATAATACTATGCGGCGCAGTACTGTAGTTGCGACCAATGGAATCTTAAATTTGCTAGACAGAGAAGCTACCATATCATACGGTACTCGAGCACAGCACATCACAGCACGATAGTCCACAAGCACGCTGTGCGCTTCAGTATTATTATGATCCACCCGAAAACTCGAAGCCCATCCATGATCCTCCTAACACTTCCAATCCCGGCAAATAGTTCCAAGGCCTTTGTTGGGTGAATACAGCACAGTATCGCCTCGGTGTTTCTACTAGCAATGTTCAAGAAAACTCGCCCCGCCTACGCTACCCACCTGATTCCAAGGTTACCGGTAGCCTAGCACCGACGAGCTTTACCCGACTAAGACCAATATAGGGCAATAAAGTATACGTATGATAATAATAATATTATTATGATATAATATTATGCCGTACAGTATGGATACACCCGCACTTTCCTTTATACCATCCCATACAATACCAGACATGGGTGCACTGGAATTCCTATCATAGCACAAAAAAACCAGCCCTAAAGGGTGAGATTCCTCCGAATCATATATGAACAGGGCATTTAGCAGCTACGTTCCCCCAGCAAGCAGATTTTCCTCCCAGCATCACAGGCCCAGTTTTTTTCAACGACCTTAATAACACTTATGGTGACCAATAGAAATGGGACGTGCAGGGGACCCACAGCTTTTTGATGCATTTTGGAACTCTTCCCGTTGAGGCTGGAAGGAAGGAAGGTGTGAGTACTCGCACAGTACGTTCTCATACGATTCTAATTTCCCATAGGTATTGTGAAATCTGGATTTTTCCTTCCTCACACACGTTGTTACTCAATTTTCAACTCTTGGCAAAATAATCCCCTGTTCGGCATGTCACAAATGCCATGGTATTTATATGGCGTAAGGTATCCCTCATAATATCACATCTTTGTAATTAATTGGGGACGTGTCCGGCTTGCCACAAATACTGTACAGTACTGTACTCGAGTAGTATGATAATAATATTATGATGAAATTAAATATTATTCTTGTCCCTAGTGTCAGAGGGATGCTTAGTTTCTCAATTACTCTCTTTCTCATTTTTGCTTTCCTTCATACTATGACATACCGGTATTTCGCAAAAAAGACAAGCACACCCAGCTCCATTTTACCCTTCTTGAGCAATAGAGCATAGTGATCACAGTCTAAGGTTGTCCTGGGCCAACAACGGCTCAAGGAACCGCTGGAGATCTGTCTTCCCCCTCCTTCTCCTCCCACTTACCGGTATTGTGCACACCGTACGGTTTTGTGCTGCGCTTTACTATTCCTAATGGGTTCTTGACGGAGAATTCGGCCAACTTCTCCCCGTCTTACCATACCATGCATTCCCGTAATCCCCACCCTTAATTCCCACTTCCACTTCCCACTCCCATGGTTACTGCAGTACCCCATACGAAAAAACACCAAAATCCAGAATACTTGTACGAATCTCACCATCCCTCGCGATCTCCCACCCCACTCCGGAACCCCAGCGCGGGTACGGTGCTGGCACAAGCATGGGCCCACAATAAAGTTAATGGACAACTAGTTAGGTTCATCCGCGAGATATTCCCCCGCACTCTTCCAGTGGCTTTAACCCCCCATTGAAACGCTCGATATCCAAGTTAGTCAGTTGCCGAAATCCTTCTCTCAAACCTCAGCTGAACCCGCCAAAAACCGTATCATACCCCCCCCCTCCCCCAAGTGCCAATCCCTTACTTGCCTACCTACACAGCCCACACACCGCACACACATGCACACACACACAACTGCACCAATGCATTAAATCCGACTCTCTATCAGAGCTGCCGCGTAAGCGTTCCCACCCTGCCTCTTGGTATTGTACAGTACCAATCTAACTGGCGATTATTTAGAGTAGGTATTTGAATTGTATGCCGTCCCCGATTCAAAGCTCACCTTGGAAGGTTTTGGCGGCCAGCGACCTTCCTCTCTTTCTTCCTTCATTTCCTCATACCCTGCGCGGCGGGTACTAGGCCCCATGCGAATACGGTACCATACTTTGAGCATCTGCGAGGGAAAAAGAAAATTGAAAATAGATGACAACGACAGCAACAGTGCCTCCCCGCTGCAGGTATTGCGCATGAGGAAAGCTGTGAGGAAGTACCGTTACGGATTTCTTTATTTTCTTCCTTCCTATACCACTATCAAGTGGTTGTCGCAACAAAGTTTATTTGAACTTCGCACAGTGATTGACATGGCTCACCGCAGTTCTGGGGAGGCCCCCGTGAGACAGAATTGGGCAAGTTGACTGGAAATAAAGGAACTTGATTAAAATTTGGAGTAGCAAGTCATCATCCGTCACTCATATTTTGAGGTATCTAAGTTGTCTAGAATACGATATAACTTTACACTGTAAGAACTGGGGCGAATGAACCTCACCGTAAGACGTCCAGAATTTCCTTCCTCGGATAAGGGGGGAAATCGCCCAGAAAAAGAGCCTGCTTCCAGCCCCCCGCTGAGACAAATAAAAAGAAAAATACGGTATTCCTTACCAGGAGAGGCAACTCCAACACCCCAACGTGAAGCTCAACTATATATTCCAGTTCTCACCGTTCTGGGATATCTAACTCTGGCTGCCCTCCACGGCTGAAAGGTAGACAAGTTCCTTGCAGAACATAGTCTTCCAAGATTTGTTCAACCCAACAAATATGAAGATGCCACAGCCATGGATATCACGCGCCGTATGCTCGGGCAGCTGTCAAGCGAAATAGAGTTATCGGAGCCGTATAAACGCGGGGAGCGTACCCGGATCTTGGGGAAGTAGTCCTTATGGAGAGGTAGGTATGATACTTCACTCTAAGAGTAGAAGGATGTTTAGGCAGTTATTCACCTAGAATTGTTTGCGCACTACTCAAGTGCAACTCGTACCCTTGTTTTGCGATTTCACTCAAGCTGTATAGGTCGTGCTGAAGCCCTTGGAGCAAAAATACCGCTACTGTGAGAACCAGTGCTTGCACCGCATAATATGATACCACTTTACCTGACACATTTCTAGGATATCAGAGCTTCCCCCAATAAACATAGCAGGGTGTCTCTCGCCAAATAAACGATACCCATACTGCATAACAACCAGACAGCGCGCTCTGTGGCCCGTGTGTCTGGTAAATTTATCTAGGTGGAGGGTTCGTACTTGTCAACAAAGGGAGCAGAAAGTAAACACACCAGACAGCTCAGCCCTAGCATGGCATCCTGTTGACGCTATGCATGGGGAGGGGGTAGTTGAGGAGCAGGCAAGATGCTGTAGCAATTTATCCGGATATATGATGCTCCTATTGCACCCGAACCTATCATAACAAGAACCAGATGGCTACTGCCAGACTCCTATGACGGGGAGACCATGCGCAATAATAAAAGACTTGGAAATTATTGGAGAGGACAACACTCCACATACAATGAAACCGACACTAGACAACTGATTTTTTGAACAAAAAAATCTTTTGAAGGGACCCTCTGGTACAGTACCGGTATATGGGGTTAATGGTTAATAGTTTTTAACTTTTAATTCTATGTTGGGAATATGCTCAATAAATAAACTCAGAAGTATTTGATGTAGTTTCCTTTCACGAAGGTAGGCAGCTTGGCATTGCCGAGCACATAAGGAAGTTTGTACTGCACTGCGCACAGTCTCCCAGCGCCAGTGCAGTTGAGGGAAGGACTTGTTCTTGCGCGGAGTGGAGATTTGGCCATTGTTATTTGTTTGCAAGACATCCTTGGCAGCTTCCGAAACCGTGTTTCACAGCGGGCGTATCAGCAAAGCCAGCTGCAGGCCGGGAAAAGACAGCTATTCGGTGTCACAATTTGTCACTCGAACCCATTTTACGCGTTCGAGGATGTCGCTGTAAGAAGGTTGCCAATAGATTGCTTGCGAGTAGAATGGCTCTTTTGTAGGGAACCGGGGGTGTTACTGTTCGGTTGCGTTACTCACGGCCTTTGGTCGATCATAATGACCTCGCACATAAGCTATGATACCCCCAGGCAATACAACAGTCGGGGAGAGAATTTGATCAGGACAGTCACTTTTTGTCTTGGCCTTTTCCTTTTTTACCTTCTTTCTGTTTTGCAATGTTTTGTTGACTCGGTACTATTCTCATTCTAAACTAAGTAGACTCGGGCCTAGCGATGGGTTGTAGTGGTGACTTTGAATCTACACCAAGTTTTACTTAGCGGTGGAAGCCACATCTTCGCTTGGTGCAGGGCCATTATGGAGTACGGTACGGTAGCTTGCGATGGATAGGCTGTGACTGAAAGCGGTCGCCGTCACTGCATCGCTGCTACTTTCTCCTATCATACAAAACATGCGGCGCTGGGTTGACATGGCACCTTGGCGTATCATCCCTAACCCTTCCTTCCATCACGGGTTTCCCTTGTGCTTGCATTCTCCTTTTCGATTGTTTTCCCCTTTCCTCCTTTCCTCCTCCCCACACTCGCTCCGATTCCTTTCATCGCCCCCCCAGTTACCTCTTTTTGCTGTCTGCTCTTCGCTTCTCAGCCTAACATTCCTCGCTGCTGATTCATTTCTTGCTGCTTTTTCGCTTCTCCATTTGCTTTCTACACACCCTACCTTCAGCTGGCCTGTCTTGCGCGAATCGACAAACAAACTTCCTATTTCACGGAGGTCTCGTTGTCAGCAAGCAACCAGCCCCACCGCTCCCCACTACCTCTTATAGGCCTTGTTTGAGCTTTGACATCGTTTTCTAAGTTTCTATATTTTCCCCTTGTCTAAAGCTATGTCCCTTCAACAAACCTACTCGAGGTTTCTTGCCTCTCCTTCAGCAGAGGCTCTTTCCGCTTCGCCTTCGATGCATTACATTACCACTCTTATCACACTTAACTCTGCGGAGACGATTATGAAGTACCTCAAACGTGAGCCAAACCTTCTTAAGAAGCGTATGGAAAAGGTCCTTTCGGCTGTTGAAACGTCTGATCGCTTGGTTCTTGAGGTCGAGACCGAGCTGGAGTTGATCAAGAATGGTGGAAACTATCTCCCGGCAATGGATGATAATTTCTTGGCTGATCAGGTTGTCGTATTTCCAATTGTAAGTAGAAACCTCCTGTCTTGGTGGGTTTGGCATTAGCTTTCTATCTCCTTATCCATTTTTGCCGTTGCCATTTGGTCTCCCGTGTGGTTGATACAAGGCTAATGTTTTGTACCAGGTTCATTTCGTACATTTTGAAAACGGGCTTATCAAACAAATCCGCATTCATTGGGACCAGTCCAATGTTCTCAAACAACTTGGAGTTATTGGTCGTAATGGGAGGAACTGGCCTGTTAAAGACGGTCGTGAGCAATGCAGGCTCATTGCGACCTCGATGTCTGGTATTCCAGCCTCCGTACCGTCCTCATCAAACAGCAACGGCAATGGTATTCAGACCACACGAAGCAGAGGTGGTTCAAACAGTAGCAAGATTGATCATCCTACTCGCGATCCCCATGCTAGTCTTGCTCTCTTCACCCCACATGAATCTGATGATGAACGCGAGACGGTTGATCATCCTAAAGTCTCCCCCCGTAGTTCTGCAAAGCCCCCTTCCCGTGATCTTGGGGATATCCTTGCCGGAGCGCACTCTCATGATACTGGCCCGCTTCCACCAAAAGCCCGTAGCAGTTTCACCCCTGGCAGAACATTTGAGATTGGTAATGGCGAATCAGTTGAGAGCTACCCGGTTCAAAAGAAGATTGAGCGCAAAGTTACTGTTGACTCGAAAAAGTATGAACACTTTGAGTTTTCCGATGAGCCTGTGGCATCTGCTCCCTCTGCCGGAACACCTTTCTCCAAACGCAGTCAGCATGGGTCTTCTTGGGCATTTGAGGATTTCGTTACCCCAGAGAAGAAACCTCTGAAGATCCGCAAGGACGATGTGAGACACTTTGGGTGGACCGAAGAAGACGGGCAACCAGAAACCCAGCCTATCAGAAACAATAAGAACTTTGGTTCCCGGTCTCGCCAGAATACCGAAACCCACTTCACGATCAAAGATGAAGATACCCCGGAGCCACACTCAAAGGTTTCCGCCGCCCCTATTCCGGATAAGCGTGGCAATGTCTCCCAATTTGAAATCGCCGACAATTCTCCTGCAGGAAGCCATGCAGCAAGACAAAAAGAGCCTACTGCTAGCCGAAAGGCTGCTGTGAGACAGATGAATGCTCATTGGGGCGAACATGAGAGCCCCGACGAGGATGATGGTGATTTCTTTGCCGGATTCGGTGGTGAGGCCAAGCCTATGGGAATCAGAATCGCCGGTGATGGAATGGGTATCAGGAAGAGCACTGGGAGGAGCTGGGCATACGATGAACAAACTTCCGAGAAGCCTCAAGAATCTACTATCAGAATTGCTGGTGACGGTATTGGTACGGCAAAGGCCGTTGGCAGACAGTGGCAATATGATGACCCTAACGCAGAGCGCAGGGGGAGGCGATAGGCTCCAAAGCCAACCGGGACCACTTGTTTAGGGTGCTGAGGAGTTGAGGCGATTCTTTCTAATGTCTGTTGAAATGCTTTAACGGCCATCGCAGTGTCAAAAATAGCGAAGATATTGCCCTGGTGGTTTTCATTTTTCATTTTTTTTTTTTCCACTGAGTTTTAGTGGCGGTGCTCGACTCTGGGGAGTCTTTTGTTTTCGGGGGACTCCCGGTCATCAATTGTCACTTACACCTGTATTGTTATATCATACCCTTTCCTTGACCCCGTGTTATATTCCCCTTTTCGATTTTGGATTTTTCCTCCTTTCTCGGGCCAGAGAGCCAGGCCAATCGCTCATCAAAAAACAAAAATTTCTCGTTTCACTCATTGTCACAGTATTTTTTCCTTTTATTTTGCCCAGAGAGGTTCACCCCTTATAGTCAGTTCAAATGGTGAGGAGTTTCTGTAGTTGGGTATGATAGCGCGTCAAACAAAGACTATTCAGAGAGTGTGTACTGTGTGCCAGTACAATTTGTATTGCACACCACACCGCACCCTTTCCCTGCGAACAGATTGGGCCGGGTTTTTACAAACGGGCGCTACCTGATGCTACCGGCTAGATTGTAACCACTGCTTCCTTTTCAACCGCAATATTAGATTTAACCCCTTTCATCAAAATTGTAAAAAAAAAAAAGGAAGTGAGAATGAGTGATGGGTGGTGAGTGATGAACAATGAATGATTTTTAAATGCCATGGCTGGAGGCCGCAAGAGACCCCTCCTTCCCCGGGGTTTTATTCACAAATATGAGCATCGAACTCTACGTCCTTTCCTCATGGTAATGTACATAAAAAGAACTAAATCTATCTTTTTCCAAACGTTCCTCATACTTCTAGGCATCCATCAGTCCATCCTGAAGAACCTACGCCAACCTAGGCCGTTGCCTCCTGTGTCGACGACGTTGGCGGCGGTGGCGATGTAGGCGGTAGATTTTCTAAAAGCTCCGGCCGGTTCTGCGCCATAACCCGCCCAATATACTCTAAGTTCGAGTCCGACAACTGCGGCGGACCCAGCGCCTTCCTCTCCTTCCTCAGCTTCCGATTGAGCTCTTGCACCGCGGTCAATATGCGTTCTCCATCCTTGGCCTTCTGCGCTGCGTCCTCGGCCTCCTTCTTTGCGACCCACACGGGATCGTGGCGGGTCCTGAACTTGGAGTACTTATTCCTGAGTTCGTCGATGACCTCCAACGGGAATGGTGGGGCAAGCAGAGTGGGGAAGTAGCTAGGCATCTCCACATCCATTATCCGCGTGTCACCGGGGTGGTCAACGTATTTCGGTTTCTCCTTTGGCGGCCAGGGGATCACGACGCCTTCCATTCCAGGCACGAGGCGTTTCCAGGAGGAGGTTCCGTTCTTGTTATGCCAGATGTTGGACATTTCGATGTTTGCTATTATGGTATCGCGGAGGGCGCCCGTGGCGGGGTCGGGGAGGGGGTAGACGAGGCGGACGTCGTGGTAGCTTATGGAGAGTTCGGAGTGGTAGATCCTCTGCTGTTTGGTATCTAATTCAAACACTGCGTCTGGGATTTTCATCGGTGCCTAACTCCATCCATCCATCCATTCGTTAGTCCTCCCCCCATCCGAGAGAAAAACTCAAACCGACCATATTAATCCCTTGAACCATCAACGTAGCTGTCGCCTTATCCACACTTTTGACAACCCCAATCTTATGCCTGTCCACCCCGGCTAAGACAACGACCCTGTCACCCGGGACGATGTTCCAATACTTTACCCGCTCCTCCTTCCGGATTGGCAACGGCCGCGCCCGCTCGGTCGCGACCACGCTCATTTCGTCCGCCTCTGCGGACGTCATCGCTCGCCGCGGCCCCAGCGGTCCCAGCATACGGTCTTCCTTCGCCTCCCGCCGCGACTGCTTCTGGTCTGCGTGTGCGATGCGCTGGATCTGCATGCGGACTCCCATAGCCTCTTTTATCCGCATGCGCTTGTTGTGTTCCCGCACTCGGGCGAGCTTGCGCGCCGCTTGGCTGCGTGCGCGGATTGCGCGGGAGGTGGCTTTCAGCATTACTTTGTTTCTTGAGGTAGGTTGTGGTGATGATCGGATGGGAGGCGGTGCTGGTGCTGAGTTTGATGCTGGAAAATCGGTGAAGGAGAAAAATGTGGGTTAGAGGAGCTTGCGGCGGGTAACTTTTGGTGGGGGGGTGCTACCCTGTTACACGTTGTGGGACATATGGAATGGGGTGAAGGCTACTCTAGGGAAGGAATGGTTCTTTTTGTTTCCGAGAGGACGGAGGCTTTCCCGAGTATATTTTACCCCAGGAATTGGCAATGCTTGCTTTACATTCTATAGTAATTGAGTGATGGTATCCTGGGCCGGATGCATAAATAGTCACTCGTTCATGATGTGAGTGTGTGTGTTCCCGAAGTAGGAGAGAAGAAGCTTGATTTTCCAAATGCAAAACGAGAAGAGATCCTAATATACTACATCCACTAAGCAGTCACACCGAACACTGTGGCCTATACCATATAGGCCACCTTTCAACACCAGGCAGTAGCCACCTTTTCAATATGACGCAGTAGTGATACCCTTATTCCGACATCTAACTATAAGAGGTACCCAATGCGGTAAACCACTTATAATTAGATCAGATGTAGTCACAGATTGAGAAAACGAACAAAAGTCTTTTGACTAAAGGAAAAGAAGGAACTACCTCTGTACAGCGGACAGGGACTAAGTCCAACACATGAGAGCAAGCTCCACGGGAAAAGAGTTTTGCTTTGAGATTAAAAGACTACTATAAGCAAACATCTGCGAGTAGATTTCATAGGTTTATATGATAATATTATCATAGTCAATTGTAGAGGGGTAATTGCCCCAATTTCAATAGGTCTCTGGGGTCACTCACCATAATGCCTATCGAAAATTGAAGAGCCAAGTCAATCCTATCCCTAACCCTTAGCAATCACCGATTAGATTATTTGATTAGATGAAAGCACACAAGATCCCCAGAGCTCTCTACATTCACAATCCACCGAACAAGCAAGCTACTATACTCCTCAACGTGTGGGCCACCATAAACCCTCAACCTTAATTCCGCAAACCCGCCAGCAGCTAGCCAAGCAATGGGTGACCCCCGAGCCGAAGCAGCTCTACTAAAGCACTACCGACTCCAAAACCCCTTTCCCGAAACCTGGTCCGACCCGATCGAAGAGGCTCAAATCATCCAGCGGCAGCAATCCCGCGCATCGACCTCCCGCTACTCCATACTTCAAGAGGAGGGGGTATCTGCGTCTCTGAGGGGCCTCGTAGGCGGCGATGTGTATTCTACCGGGGTGATACCCGAAGACGAACCGGACCCGCTGGGAACGACGGGCTCGGTCGTGCGCGTGCTTGGGAAGAAGGGGTTGCCGGTGAGGGATAATGTGCGATTACGTTAGTTTCTCTTTGCTCCTTTTGCTGGTTGGGCTCTCATTAATGATGGTGATTTATGATAGGTAATCGCTATCTCGTATCTTCAAAGACGTTCTCGCCGACTGCTTTCCTGCGCGACGTTCATGCTAATACCCCATCTCCGGCTTTGCAGCAAGGTCTCAATTATCTGAGCACTTCCATTGCACAGAAGTCAGGTTCTCTGAAGCTTTTAGTCGAGTCGAATTTTGATCGCTTCGTTGCCGCGAAGGGCACTATTGAGGGTGTTTACAAGGAGATGAAGGGGGACTCATTCCTGGATAAGGACAGGGAGAGTGAATGGGGTGTTGGGAAGATCAGGGGTTATCTGAACGATGCTGGGGCGAAGGCAGATGAGGTATTCGGTCCGGCAATGAGAGGCCGGGGGAGAGAGGAGGGGTTGAGGTTGGCTCTGGCTGTGCTGGAGAAGCATAGAGCTATGCTTGAGATGCCGGGTAATTTGTCGGAATGCATTAAACGGAAGGATTACGAATCTTTGATAGAGGAGTACCAAAAGGCTCGGAGCTTCCTCGAGGGGTCTAGGAAGCTCGTCCCCACTGGCAATATGGCGCCTGCTAAGGAAGACCATATCCATCAATTGGTCATTGCGGAGAATATGTGGGCGGAGGTCACGATCGTGATTAAGGACTTCAAGCGAGACACGTGGAAGCGGCTGGCCGAATGCCCCACCGAAGGCAATTTACATATGGAGCTTATCGGTATTCTGTTAGAGTTGGGTGTTGATGATAACCCTGTTTGGCTTTGGCTTCTTAGCCGCTATGACTATCTCAAGAACAGAATTACGACTCTTTTCGAGAGGTCAAGGGTGGAGATAGAAGGTTTGCTAATACGCTCCATATATAAGGGAACCATTCTAAGTTTTTTTACTCTTTCAAGTTCTTCGTCGCAAGATTGTGGAAGCTCCACCGCCGACGCCAAAGTCTGTCGCGCACCACCTCCGGTCGCCTTCCCGCCGGGCTCATGTTGATTCTTCAAAATCCCTGGACACCCACCTAATAACATCCTTCTGGGAGCTAGTATACTCTTCCCTATCGGCCCTCCTGTCACCTTTATCCGGGCTTGTAGGAGAACTTTTATCATTTCAAAAGACTGCGCAATCCTTCATCGACGGTGACAACCTTCTTCCCGTCGGCATCGATGACCAATCCCGCAAGCACCATCGCCTTGAGCCCGACGATGCCAGAAAACTTCAGGAAGGTATCTACGAATTAGCCTTAATGATTAGAGATTGCCTTGTTAAATTTTACACGGAACCACCCGTAGAGGACATCAGCGCCATGTATTCCCCAATTCCAGAAACTCCCTTGTCCGCAAACACCCCCGGGCAGGATCCTAACTTCCCACCGCCAGGTCCTGCTGTGCCGGGGGCGCAGGCTCAAAAGGACGAGGATGAGGCTTACGCTTTTGTGCCCCCGGGGACAAACAGTTTGAGTGGAGCGCACTATATGAGCAAGATACTAGTGCTCACGGGAAATGCATCTGTGGCGATATGCGAGATGGTTAGCCGTTTGGGACGAGCTGACTTTGCCGAGCGATTCCGAGCGATGGTTTCCGGGAGTCGGGAACGGGCAGTCGTGGCGGTGTGTGCGGCTTGGTTAAAAGACGCTGGGAATTGCAAGTTCTTGGAAGATTGGACAAGAGCAGGTGATAATAGGGATGTTACAAGAATGCCTGGACTTTTTGGGGCATTCGAGAGGGAGGTCATCAGCGGTATGCAAGCTATCGTATACTTGGATAAGGTTGTGAGGAGCGATAGTAGTGTTATCGTACGTGCATCAGTTTCCCACTCTCCTGGCATTGTTTGTTGACGCGGTTTCTGCAGCCTCCGCCGTCTGCCAAGCTTCTCTCACACGTTCGTGAGCAATTTGTGAGATCGCTTTATAAGTCGCTTCAGGGCATGGTTGAGAATGCCAAAACGCCTCTTGACTTGGATGCCCGGGACGGGGATCAGACAGATCTTGCGAGCCCCGTCACCAGTGTTGCGCCGAGGAATTTAACGGCGTATTCCGTTGACTCGAAGGATAAAAATGTCCGGATCCTGTTGACATTGAGCAATCTCCAATTACTCAGGAACGACGTAGTGCCTGAATTAATAGGCGTTTTTGAAAACGCGTTTTCGGTCAAGTTGACTGATGAGAGCAAGGTACTGTACATCTCCTTATTAAAACCATGAAGTGTAGCGCTGAAAGGTGCCCATACAGACAATCCGAGATGCCCAATCCCAAATCGACGCCCAGCTCTTCGAAGAATACACCAAACCCCTCGTGTCCTCCCTCTCAGACACCATCCGCCTCGGTGTCCTCTCCCCCTCCTGGCCCCCCCCGCCGGGGAAACTCGCGACCTCTGTGCGCCCATACATTTACACAGCCCTGCTATCCCTAGTCCTCGTCCACTCGCAGATCACCACCACAGCGCCGTCACTCACACACCCCATCCTCTCGTACCTCCTTGAGGCCATATCCGGAGAACTCCTGGAAGCCTTCAAGCAGCGCCACAGGTTCTCACTCGGCGAACTCCTCCAGGCCGCGCTGGACGTGGAGTTTGTCAATCAGACACTGAGTCAATACAATACGCCGCGCGCGTCGGAGCTCCAGCAGGGGGTTTATGTCGAGTTGGACCGTGGAAGTGATGCGGAGGCTAGGTTGGGGCTGAGGGAGGGATTGGGCGGGATGAAGAAGATTTTGGGAGAGTTGAGGGGGGGGTCGAGGGCCGAGTTGTGGGTTTCCCCTCCCGTTCCCATGTTTATCCGATCTGTGAAGATGGGCTGACTAATTCGTGGTGGTGGTGCAGTCTGTGTTTTAGAGCGAAGAAGAGCTCGTCGAAGAAGACACCGGCGGCAGTGGCTGGGGCGGCGACTGCTGAGGGGTAGAAGTGGGTTTGGTATCAGTGTTTTGTGGTGTATTTGCTATGATACTCCCGGTGAAATTTTTGGCGTTTTGGGATGTTGTGTCGTAAACCAATATGTTTTATTTTTATTTTTATTTTTACTTTTACATTTTTAAGTTAAGTATGATGTTATATATGATATCTAAGTCTGTAATTCATGTGAATACTTTTTTTTCTTTTCTTTTCCTTTTTCCTTTCCCTTCCCTTCCTTTTTTCAGAGATGTTCTGAGCCATTGGTGATGCTCTTTATCTCACTCAATCGCCTCGTCATTCCAAGGCGCAAGAACAGCGCCATGAGTTATTCACGATATGCACCACACTCCCTCTCGTACTATACAGGCCGGGTACAGTACACCACGACAGACAGAAAACCAGCTTCACTAAAAACGGCTCAGCACGATTCGCGTCAACAATTCCTCCCAAGGGGAAAACATACATGGTGAGCACATTAAGAATAGCAAAGGCAATAGCAAGTACTCGAGTATCAAATGACAAACTTCTTTATTATTAGACACATGCCAAGTCTACACGAACCAGCCAAGTAAACCGAAAAAAACCCTTACGGTTAACCGTACTGTACTGTACTAGTGCAGTACCCGCGAAAAGTAAAAATCGGAAAAACACAACAACCTTGTCCGAACAGAGATTTGCATTAGGTAGACTATATGGAAGCGGAAGAGAAGAAACAATGTAATTTTTCCGATTGCTGCTGATCGACAACGACCGGGTTGTGACAAACATACAAGTACCTTTTGCTATATAACTCCCCTCCCGAAAGGCACAAATTACCGGTTTAAACTTACCGGAGGGAAGGGACAATCATTTCCCCAAGGACTGCGGTAGACCAGACTAACTTACGGATGAAGGAAGGAAGAAAGAAAAGGAGTGGCGCTACGATAAGTAGTAGTGAGTAAAAATTGTGGAGTGAGAATTGTGGCTAAAGTGGTGGATATTGGAGGGGCGGGGGGTTCGCTCTGATACCGGTATTACTATAATTAATCCAAGTCAGAGAGATTCCCCTTCGTTCATTCTCTCGAACTCCCCCCCGCTTCCCCGATCCGAACTTGGAAACCCGGTCCGAAGTTGGATAGTTGAAAGTAATGACCCGAACCATAACAAGTATATTGCCGGGTACCATAAGCGGTGAGTGCCGTGTATCATAGTAAGTAACTTTCTGCTTCTGGATGCTTACAAGGTACCAACCAATGCTCTGGTATCAAATCAGACCGACCGACGGGACTCTAGAAAGCACAGTTTCAGTGCTCGTAGACCATATCTGAAATCGGTAACTCCCCCCCACTTCCAGATCCTGTTCTCCCTTTTTCCTCACCCCCCGATATTCCGGTATTCCGGGTTCGATCTTGCTCCTTTCTTCTCACATATGATACAAGAGGATCTTTTTGCCATTTAGATATCATATCATCCACCAGCGCTTATAATTTTTCTTCCTTCTTCTTCTTCTTCCGCCCCCCTCCTCCCCCTTCCCGAGGATCTATGATATCTATCATACTCTCTCCTGTTGCGTTCGACGCTCAGTACTACGGTAGGAGAGAAGGCGATAGCATGATATTACGTGAGAAATACTTTGCCAGCGATACAGTCGGTCAAGATGTTCAAGAAGACAATTCACACCCCCTTTTGCGATCCATTCACCATGCAGGGGAAAGGGTGAATGGAAAACTCGAGGAATCCTCTCATATGATGATAAAACCCCATGGGAAAGCGTGAGGGGGACCAAAAAGACCTTAGTTATTTATTATTATTATACAAGCCACAGCGAGTTTATTGTATGATAGTTTGCGAAAAAGGCAGGTCACATGATGCGAGGTGGTATTATGGAAATGTCATACATATATACCCCCTATCACAAGTAACGTGAGGTCCGCAAATCGGCGAGGTATCATAGCAGGAGACTCCCTTTTACAAGTTACAGACCCCCGAGTTACCACAGTATCATATTACAGTACGACACGGCCCTGTGCGACTCCCGCGACAGGACATGATGAACCCAAGCTACCGTACCCCAGTAAACGAGCAAAAACACAAGGTTATGATGAAAAAAAAAAATGAAAAAAAAAAAAAAAGAATTCGCAACCGTGGCGGCTATGATAAGACTACCGGTAGTTAATCCAGAAACATTATGATACCCATTCGCCAAGCCCGAGTCGTTGCTCCGCATTGCGTTTTTTTTTGTCCGTTCCGTTCGTTCATGATAAGCACAGTACTGTACCCTACTGTAAACTGTGCCAGTACTAGTACTGGTACTGTGCCCGGGAGAAAAGCCACGCGGTACAGTACACTGGGTATAAGTGGAATGCGACCGACTCGCCCGCACCCTTGCTTTTCACTCAATTCGAGGCAATTCGGAGGATGGGGTTATCACATATATACTTGTTGAGGGATAGATAGCGGTAGAGTGAGACGGAGTGCGGTATCATTACCCACAAAGTTGGCGTTCACTAATACGGAGAGGAATGCACCGCACGCACACGGTAGATGGAGTATTACGGTACGCGGAGGGGCGATGGAGAAGGGGAACGGATCTCGAAGCCGAATCTTGTTGGGGAAAAGAAAAAAAAGAAAGAAAAAAATCTTTTTCTCAAGGTTTGGAGGTGCGCCGATTGAAGAAACAGTCTGAATTAACCATTACG
>NW_003299132.1:373992-379488 GCF_000151645.1 Tuber melanosporum | reverse complement strand
TGACGATAGTGGTCACAGGCCACCTTGATACACACACACACCGCCCGTCAGCAAGAAAAGAAAGGATTTTGCGAGGGAACTTATTACGAAACATTGCAGTTTACAAGGAAGGAAAGAAATGCCTGACATGAGGCACGAGATAAAAAAAAAAAAGGACAAGAACACAGCAAATACAAACGCAAATGTAAACGCCCAACCGTGCTTTCGCTATTGGCATATCGGCGCGTACACTGCATTACATTACATTAACCCCGTGTCCCCTTGTCCCCCACGAAACAGGGACAATCACGAAGAAAAAACATTTCCGAGTGACCTGCTATGAAGAGCATATGATACCAACACGACCACTCACTCGCAAAAACAGTTGTAACAACAAAAGTACTGTACCCCTTCCCCCCAACAAACCACTATAATAAATTAATATGCAAGGGAAAAAAAAAAAAAAAAAAAACTCCCTCCTAAAACAATAGTCTACCAATCCCTCCCCTTCCAGGCCAACAGAGTTACTTGTATTCAAGCTTCTCACCTCAGCACCGCCGTGATTAACTACCGTACCATACCTGTAACTCCATAACAAACCCTACGAGTCGGCCAAACCTTGCCGCCCGCGCAGTCGGTCAAGCGCCAATGACAAAAAGCCCATAGACTAACGACATTCCTCACCTCATCTCGCAGGGTCGTCGCGACAACGCCATCCCGGAAAAACCGGGACAATACAAAAAGTTGGAGCGCAGATCACCTCTCCCTAACCGAGCCGTCAAAACTACCGTGGACTAACAAGTACTGTACTATATACTATGCCAGGAGGAGAGGAGAGACCTTATCATGAACTCGAAACAAAAACCCCACAAACCAAAAACTCTCTATGAGTACAGTACAAGGTGATGGATTCCCCGGTGCTATCCGTGAGACAAAACTTTCTCCCCCCCCCCCACACACACACACAAACAAACAAACACACCGGCCAACTCACCCGTAATGGGTAAGCGGTTACCGACCATTTCGTCTGCTTAAACATCACCCATGGTACGGTATGATAGGCGAGGGGGAGGATCATAAATGGTGAAATCCCCGTTTCTTGGTTTCTTTCATTGTCTTTTTTTCTCCTTCCTTGTTCTGTTTCGGTGGGACTGAACTTACGGGTATGATTGGAAACCCGTTTTTTACATTGTCTACAGTTGCTTGCTTGCTTGCTTGCTCTTATCAGGCTTGATCGATGGACTACGGTAATTGCCGTATATATATATATTTATCGAATTCTTACGGTTTAGTTTTTATATTATAGTCTAAGACCCCATCGCGCTGTAACGGAACACCCGAGCAGTGTGATACCCGAATGGTATCATGGTAAAACAGACAAACAAAACAGATCAAAAATGATAATAATCTCTCCGAGTAATATGGTTTCCAGCGTTTACTGACCTTGCTCACAAGATTCTCAGATTATGATATGTATACAAGTGCATCCGAGGTGTCATCATCGTAAGCAGAGAGAAAGCATCTACTCGTACAGAGAGATCAATACAACTACAGAGAGACCTGGGAAAATCTCCAAGAGTCCTGGATATTTATTCACAATATGACGGACGGCTCATGAAAAGGAAAGTTACTCAAGTGCAGTATTATATTACTATATATACCATAACTATATCATATCATATCATAATAGTTGAAGACAGGCAGACAGGTACGGTACCGTACCAGTACTCGTACAGTACAGTACACTACGAGTATACACATTTATCATTATCAACAAAACTCCTTGCGAGATATCACATCGCACGGTACAGTACAACTGACGACCACCCGCCCACAACGGAACATGTTTTACATTTCAGCACTCGCATAAAGCAAGGCAAGCTCTCTCCCCCTCCCTCCTCTCTACAAGTACTCAACAATACAGTACCCTCATTACTGTAATATTCGAGTACTCAGCACTTCAGAACATCCAAAATTGAAAATTCCGAGTGACGCGCTATGAAAAACTCTTTGCATCGTCCCCACCCTCCTTGTCATTTTTTCTTTTTGGTCGGCGAAACCCAAAAGCAGCGACCGTCTGTCACACACAAGACGCACCTTCCTTTTCTATTCTCTCTCCCCCCCCCTTCCCATCCCAAACCCACCAGTTCCAATCAATTCGCTTCCCCCCCCCCACCCCTGAGGTACGGTTACCGAGATTCTGGTACCGAAGACTTGCTGCGCTGCAGAGAGGTTTAGTGGGAATTATAGGTTTCTCGAGTTTACAAGTACGGTACAAGTTTACAAGTGCTACGGTTACCGTACCGCATTGCAACTAACTCCCGGCTTCGGGGAGAGAGGGAGAAATGATGCGGTGCGGCAGACCAAGTGCCGACGACGAAGCAGGACCACAACGACGATGAGAAGTGAGAAGGGAAAAAAAAAAGGGGAGTCCTATTGTGAAAGGGCGGCAGGCAGGCAGGAAGGGGGGGGGTGGGAGAGGGATGAGGTAACCTAAAATTGAAATAGAGAGGATAAGCCGTGGGGGGAAAAGATAAGCAAGGGCCCTACCTGCGGGTGGGGTTTTTGTTCAGGATGGATGGGGGAATTAGGGTTTGTCTTTGAAAGGTGAATCATGAATCGTAGGATAGGAAGTTTGAGAGGATTTTGTTCCTGATAGCTTGTCACTTTGGAGGATCGAATTAGATGGGGTAAAATCAATGTGCCTATTTTCTGTCTTTGCCGCTACCGATCAGCGAACAAGCTCTCGCGAATCTGACCAATCGTATAGTACCTTTTTTTTACTCTGGAGTTTTGCGGTTCCCATATCATAACCTATTACCCGCCCGCATTTCACACCCACAACCACCGGAGCATTCACATTTTCACCACGGACCATGACAAACTCTCTCCCTCTTTGCAGATCCGGTCGTCAACCCCAGTCAGTTCCCCCCCCCCCGCGATAACAACTCCATTTCTGATATCCAATTGATGGCAGAGGACCCTTTCACCCGTACCTATGCCTCATACCCTATCGATTCCCCCACGATACCTTCTCCCTCCCTCCCTCCCTGATCCACCGTTTCCGTCTCACGAACCCGTCTTCTATCCTCCTCCTCCTCCTCCTCCGGAAGGTGCGGGAATCACAGCAGAGTAGGGCACGTGCGACGGGAAGAGCATCGCATCATATGATGGCTATTCTCCGATGGCTTTTTTTTTTTTTTTTTTTTTTCCTGCTCGCCGACGCGGAAGTAGTGACGGATATGGTTCCATTGGCCCAATAAGCTCTCGATGTGGGAATGTTTATCAGAGGGAGTGTGTGTGAGGGGTCCGGATGGGTTGAACGGCAGTGTTCATTCGGGAAACATTTTTTCAGGTATCTTTTCCTTTCTTCCTTGCCATGTTCTCGTGCACCATCGTTGTGACCCGCGATAGAGGAAGAGATGCGGTACGATACGTGTGATGCTTGTAGATAGGGAGGAAGGGGAAAGTATTACAGCTACTGTACTCGCACAATGCTAGGGTAGGCTCCCGTTGAAAGTAACGGTGTGATTGATTGATTGATGGCAGATGGATTGATGGCTTCAGCCCTTGTACTTTACCACACAACTCGATCGTGCTATAATATCATACCGGCGCACAATAAACTCGGCTTCGCCGAGGGATGGTTATCATGGTGTCTGGTGTATATGGTTTACTGGTACAAGTACTTGTATCATACGGCGACAACCTTACTTGTAACTTCCACCACGCCTAACCAAACATAACCTAAAATAGACGAAGGAAAAGAGGGAAAAGAAAAGCAACAAAACACCCGGAACGAGCTGGCTTTCTTCATTCTTTCCTGGAGGCTTTCTGCCTTCTTTCTAACTGCCTTACCGTACTTTGCCTGCCTGCCTGCCTGCCTGCTTGCCTGCCTTGCAATTCCCACGGTCCAAGAAAAGCCCCCCTCCCAAAAAAGAAAACAGAGACAAAATACGGTAACTTACCCAGCCATTGATTGCTTCCCTTCCTTCCTTCCTTTTTTTTTTTTTTCCAAATTTTTTTCTTCTCCCGCCCTCACCCTCGCTCGCAGTTGAAACAACGGGAGTAAGTTACAAGTAGCTGAGTCAAAAAAAACAAAAGAGGCACATATGATAACACGGATGCCTGCAGACCGACTTCGTCCTGTAACCATTGTGGAAAGGGGGAAGAGCGAAGTGAAGGAAGGATAGGCCAAGTGCCGACGACGAGCGACGGACAGAGAATAGCAAGTTACCGTGATACTGTACTTGTACCTGTACTCGTACTCGAGTATTGTGGACGGAAGGAGAGCAAGGAGCCCAACTCCACCGAACGAACCTTTGTCATGAATTGTAATACGATGCCATCCCGAGATTCCCCCTTCTGTAAATTCCATCCTTTTAGGAATAACAATAATGATAACGATAGGTGACTCCTGCTCGTGATGTTATATCCCACAAGTATATCCCACAAGTGCAGTGCAGTACCGGTACAGTGTTCTCTAGAATGAGTAGAAAATCCATGTGTTTACCGGCATTGCGCGATCAATCGCAGCATCTGTCCGTAACCTCTACGATTGTATTGTTCGCTGGATGGAGGAGGATTTTCTTCTTCCAACCCTTATCAATCGCATCGGTTCATTGTGAACCCCCCCCCAATTCAAACCCCTTTCCATCCTCTCTCGTGGAGCAGAGTTACCGGTAGGGTAGGAGAAATATTGCCATGTCTTGCTATGGTGCCAAGCTGAGTAATTGATCAGCGGCGGCTGACTGCTACCCTCGCACACGACTCGAGTCACCTTCACCGCGGATAGGTGGAAATGGCGAGGGAGGGGTGGTGACCGACCCTGCATGGCATGGGAAGCATAACAGATACCGGGAACAAAGCGAGCGAAGCAGTGAAGCAATGAAGCAGCAATGGGGCCGAAAAGTTATCCTATAATAGCGTGCAATAATAAATTGAGTTGGGTGATGCTCCACTTCCACTCCTTCTCCTCCTCGTCGTCGTTTGATCAAGGGCTAACTACGCCCCAACCGTACTGTAGCGTGGATCGGGGTTGGTATAATTACCGGTGCCGCCCCGCCCCTGGAACCAACGCGTATTGCACTGCGCTGGACGAACGCAACACAACGCAACGCAACGTTCGCCTGGTCAACGTTGCATTTGTATGATATGATGCTGTAATGGGGAAGTGGATGAGGGAGAGTGGGTACGCGTGATCCGGCGTAGTAACGGTTGGAATATACTCGTACTAGTACAAGTACCGGTATGTATGGTATGGGGGATAACAGTCATGATAGGGAGGGGAATACCAGTAACCGATGCTCCGTTACCGCAGGGTACAGGTATCGGAATGTTTCTTCTTCTTTCTCTTTTCTCACCACCCTTCCCCTCCCCCCTCCCCCTCCCCCCTCCCCCGGACTCCGGACGTTTGTTGATGCCGTGCTTGTAGAGGGGACTCAAGAGTTGGATCGGGTTCCGGTTCTGGAGCTGCGATGTTGTGTGGGTGAGTGTGTTGTGTTTTGGGCCCCTTAG
>NW_003299132.1:338149-373783 GCF_000151645.1 Tuber melanosporum | reverse complement strand
TTCCCAATTATTGGTACGAGTACCAATAGACTGGACAGTTGTTTGCTTTTTGGGGGATTATAGTACTCCCCCCCTTCATGCGTATTGAACTGTGTAAATTATGATATAGGTACTTGCTTTGCTAGGATATTGGTTGTTTAGTTCGGGGAGAAGTGGAGTGCTCCCCCCCCAATTTTTGCTTTTCCCTTGTCCAACCAACGATGGACGTCAGGTACGATACACTACCGTACTGTCCTGTCTATACCGTACCTCATTGATTGTAACCAGCACAATAATAGCCAGATCACATCCCGTTACAAGCAAAGCAAGGGCCACGGGAAACTAGTTAGCACACTACTGTACTCGTACTTGTAGTTGTATCCGCCCAGCACCACACAGTATGGAGGGGGGAAAGTATCCTCAGCGAAACTGGCAAAGTTCAACTTGACTGGCCCGGCAAAGGGGAAAAAATGAATGGAAAAATGTCACTTGTACCACTCATCCCTACCATCGCCCCCTTGCCATCTCTCCCCAATAAAGTGGCTTCGCTTTCCTCCTAATCTCTCCTTCCTCAAAAGAGCATGATAACTTACGGTAACATGGCGCTGGGCCTGTTAGTTGCCCTATCTGCCATTTCCTTGTCCTGCCCCCCCCTCCCCCTCTCCCCCACACTTTTCCTTTGTTGACTGCATAGGGATACAGATGAATAGCTGGATTTATTATCATCGGAGGACATGAATGCGTCTGGACTGTGATTTGATACTCGTGCCGCACTGTGCCGTACTCCATTCATATCTGCCGTTCGTTACCGTTCGCTCCTTGATCTTGGTTCTACCCTACAGTACCGTATTGCCTACCGTACCTCCCTTTTTTCCCTTCTCACCCACTCACTTGACGTGAGAGGCACTGTTCTGTCCTGTGTGCTCGTGCTCACTCGATTGAGTTGGCGGCTGCATAGAAAACCTGTCCTATCAGGGAATACGGACGGGCAGGCAACGTCTTCCAAATTCCTTTATCATCACCCACTCTTACACAGTTCACCGCGACACCCCCCCCTGCTTTGCATATCATAGGCATAGCATAGTGCTCACTTTCTCTCCATTCAGACCTCTGCTCCTCTCCCCCGTGCCCTCACCTCTCTGTTGATCTTATATGCAACGGTGTCGGGTGAATTCAGGTTTCCAAGTTTTCGGGACACGAGACCAGGGACCCGGCCAGTCTTTTGGATTGATTTGCTTACGACTGAGCGGAAAAGTAAGTGCGCGGCCTGGAGTTTTTTTTTTTTTCCCCTTCCCCTTGTCCTTCACGGACTCTATTTTTGTTCCCATTTTTGTGCTAACTCAAGACAAACCTAGGCAGACAAGAGACAAAACGGACAGATAGGAAGATAGACAGCATCCGCCAATTGGGGAGTCTCTCCTTCACCGAGAATCGTAATTTTTTTCCCCCTAAAACTCCCTCTCGATTCCTTTTCCCTTTCCCGCAGTGTTTTTTTCATACCTGAATTACGGACGTCTCGTGTTTTGGCTGCCCGTGAGCCATTTGCAGGCTGTAATTGGGTTTCATCAAAGCGTCACGGGGGACACTAGTGAGGTTGGGGGTGGTCGGTGGGGAGAAAGGGAAAAAATAAAATAATAAGAAACCCAGGACCCAAAGAATCGTCAGAATAGGGCGCATTTTACAGTAGGAGAGAGATCTGGGAGATCCCAAAGACAGAAAGGAAAAAAATAAAAAAATAGGTTCATACAGGGGGACCCCCCACGTATCGGCATTCAACTGGTTCGAGTTTTTATTTTGGAGTTAGGCCTTTTTGGAGTGGGATCCCAGGGTATCGGGAAGCATCCGTGCGGGTTTCAGGCCTCTTTTTCTTGCTCGGAGCATCACACATAGCAGGCAAGACCCAGAGCCAAGGGGTCGAAGGGGAGGGAAAAGTGGATGGCGCCGTGTGGTACCCACTCTTATAATTCCGGACCCGCTCCCACCGCCCATTCTTACTCCTTCATCGTGGATAACTTCAACCCCCTCTCGTTTGGCGTTAAGAAGCCCTCGCGACGGAAAGATTCGACAGCATCAGGTGCGAGGCTGCTGGGACGGACGGACACTCCGACATTGTCGTCATCATCACCAAGGAAACTTCTCGCTTTCTTCCATTCTTCCTCATCTTCCAACCAAGTTGCCAACATGGCAATCTATTCAACGGGTCCATATTCAGCCTTCTCTGACTCTTCAGCTTCATCACTTGTAACTAGGCCAACTGATAAGTCCTTCCTCAAAAGGTTATTCAATAGAGGTAAGCCCAGAGCGGCAACCATCCCAGCTTCGCACTCAACCTTCGACCTGTCCGAGAAATATGCACGACATGAAAATAAGTTCTTCGCTCTACCACCCTCCCCACATACCCACCCTCTTCTCTCAAAGCCGTATGCACGAGATGAGCTACGACCTCGAAGCTCCACAAATTACTCACACCTCGATGGGAGTGTAGTGACCGGCAGAGATGGTTTCATCCATGCTCGCAAGGCTGCAGCCGCGAGGCCTGCTGGCCGGTCAGTAGATAGTGGAGTGAGCCCTGAGAGGGAGAGGGAAGTGAATGCGAGGGGCATCCGGGAGCGAGAAAAGGCTGCAAGGGAGGCTGCAGTGGAAGGCAAATACGTTCAGGAGTGGGGCTTTTTCATCAAGTGTTATGCGGAGGGACGATTCAATGTATCGAATCCCCCAGACCCACCGCCACGGAGACCTGACTTCAATCATCTTACTGCTCCACTGCCACCGAATGAGAAGCTAAGACTGGAGGTATGCATGCTTGGTCGGCTGCAGTAGTGGTTTGATGACTAACACTTGATAGGCTGTCAATGCCTGCAACGTCTCATTGCCCCCAGATGCAAATGACAAATACCACCGCCTCGTTCTCCTTGCCAGGAGAGTTTTGAATGTAAGGATGGCTTCGATAAGCCTGATCGATGAAACCGTTGAGATCTTCAAAGCCGAGCATGCGCTCAATAGGAAATATGTTGACCGAAATGAGAGCATTGGGGCTCACGTGCTGTTGTCAAATGAGCCGATGGTTGTACTGGATGTTACAAAGGTGTGTAACAATCAAAGTCATGTGCAGACCGACGCTAATAATTCCCCAGGACTGGCGATTAAAAGGGAACCCGCTAGTTAAGAGCGCACCGTATATTCGATTTTACGCTGGTGCCCCAATTATCACTTTTGACGGGCGAACTATCGGAGCATTTTCGGTATTCGATGATACGCCACGGGATTCCTTCGGCGTTGGTGAGAGGCGAAAGCTGATGGATTTCGCTAGACTTGCCATGACTGAGATCGAGAATGTTATGGAGGAACGTGATATGCTTAGTCGACGGACTCCCACACCCATCATTGATCTGCGAGTATTGCATGAGCAAGATAAACAATCACTTGTGGGTGATTGGCCTAAGACTTCGAGGGATGGAACTCCTGTATCTCCAAAGTCCTCTTCTCCCAAGCTTGCCCAGAACCCAGCGAGCTCAAGAACAGCTCGGAAGCGTGATGCCCCGACACCAGTAAACCGACCAGCAGCCATTCGCCCTGGGGGAAGGCTCCCAACTATCAACATCCCAGTAGAGCCCGAGGATGCTAGAAATAGCAGGACTTCTGCCAAGATCTCTGATATGCCTACTCCCCCGCATACTCCCAGCAGACCTTTCTCCTTCACTACCAACAACTCGCGTCCTTTGAGCCTTACTGCTCCTCCGGGTTCGGTTGATGTGGCTTCCTCTCCAGATTCCCCAGAGGGCTGGTCTGCCGACCGCCGGGCGCATTACAAGCAGCGAAAACCTCCGCCAATCCAGACACCTGGGCCACGAGAGGTTCCACTTCACATACCGTTTTCCTCTGGGCCAATTACATCTTTGGCTGAGTCTTCTTTTGCTACTTCCATCATTGCCCGATCATTAAACTACGATTTTGTCTATCTTCTTCGAGTGTCTCCAGTCACTTCGCAAGAGCCCAGGATCCTTCCATTCGAGCAAGAATACGCTGGTGATAACTTTCACACCAAGGTTCTTGTCGCACATGGACTTCCTAACCCTCTTCCTGTCTTTGATGCGAATCTGCATTTGCGAGCGCTTCGAAGTGTGGGAGGACTTGTTTACCAAAACCCCGCCAAGTCTCAGGATGAGGACGATGTTGGATTCAGTTCGGGCATACTGCTGCCTCTATTGAGAGATGGGATTGACAATAGCCCGGATGAGGGCTACTCTTCAGCCACTACTACGATCGGGGGAGGATTCCAACAGAGCGAGACAACCTGCACTGGTGGAATAGTATTGGCAGCATTCACCCGCAAAGATGAGGGAGACCACCGGCCGCCTTTCACGGCGGATGAAGTCCGATGTCTTCGGGAATTTGGAGAAGCAATGAAGGATATTCTCCTTCGAGTCGATCGAAAGTTTTAAACTTATTTGTCTACCCGGGCGAATTTTATCCGATCCGGAGACATGTACACAATACCGTTATCATTTCCCTTTGTTTATCGACTTTATCGGAATTCCTGGAGTTTGGGGGATAATTGTGTTTTATTTTCCGACCTGATTTTGATTTGATGTCTTTCTTGTATAATCTTTCCTAACCCTCTGGCTGAGTGCGTCTTCGTTTATCATACTATTTATTTCCTTTTGTGGGGTCCTTTGGGGTGGAAAAAGGAAGGGATTGGGGGTCTCATGCATGCTTTGGGTTTCTTTTGTTGATATCTCGCATCTATCTATCTATCTGTCTGTCTACCCGGTCTGGGACAATAGGGGAAACTATTCTTTTTGTTTGGTGGTGCGCTGGGTTCCATCTATATTAACATTTTACTTTTTGGCGGGGAAAATGGATAGGGCTCTCTTGGCTATCTTGGAGTTTTTTTCCTTTTCCTTTTCCTTTCCCTTTACTTTTTTTATATTTAGGTTGTCTGTAAATTGTTTTTAAGTCCTGTGGGACTGGGGATGGATGGGTTGGTGCTGGTACAGTAAATAAAGCAAAGCACTCGTTTTGGCGAACGGGTAATATATCGCCATACCGTTATTATATTATGATCGCGAGTTGAGGGGTTTTTTTGAAAAAAAAAAAAAAAAAAAAAAGAGAATGGAGGGAATAAAAGAAGTGTGCGCATTGACTTGTCAAGCAAGGGAGGGTAGAAAGAGAGAATATAAGAGGGGGAGAGGTAAGGTCTAACAGCCAGAAAATTTGAAGATGGAAGAGAGAAAAAAGCAAAACACCCACAAGAAGGGCGAAAGAAGAAATTAATCAGAACCCGAAGATTTCCCCCACTGTCTATCCTCCCCTCTAGACCTCAGCACGTTGTCCCCCCAACAACTAGATCGCTCAAACAAACTGCCTCAACTTTGTAATCTCATCCAACAACTCCTGCAAGTCCTCATCGCTCTTCTTCCCCTCAATACTGGGTATGAGCACCTTGGCCTCATCAGCGGTATCACAGCAAAGCGTGCCCAACTGACTCTTCTCGAAGGCAACCAGGTCGGTCTGCAGTGCCAGGATGCGTTCAACAGCTTGCACGCTCTCCCGCTGTTTGAAGCGGGAGAAGACTTCGAGGTATTGTTGTGTCTTTGTGACCACCCTTTATAAACTCCCAGCGTTAGCTTTGCCCTCCCGTTAGCGCACGCGCGCCGGGGAGGGGGGTGCACACGTACTCGTTGTCGGGGACTTTGAATTTCCCTTGCTCACGCCTGTGGTTGAAGACGGCTGTTAGGACCTCCTTCGTCTCGCTGAGCGTCAGGCTGGAGACGTTCTGGAATTCGCCCAGTTTCAGTTCTGTGCCGGCTTCTTCGTCGCCGTGGATTTGCTCCTTCGCGCGGGTAAGGGGTGTGTGGGTAGTCATCTTTTTTTTTTTCTTTTTTTTTTTTTGTGTTTTTGCGATTTTGGTTTGCGGTTGTGGTTGTGGTGGATGAGTGAGCTGTTGAACTTTGTATCGTGCGGCGCTGTGGTTTATTCTATGCCAGCGGTGGCTTGTGTACTGTACCGTTGGTAGGGTGCTGTGCTGTGCGCCAAGTGTTCGTTCGTTGGGGCGATGCCTACCCCCTTCCCACAAACACAACTTGCCAGCTCGCACGATCGGTTGCCGGAATCACCACCCAAGGAGAGAAAAAAGGGGAAGAAAAAAAAATGGTCATCCTCTCCCTCCTCATCCTCAACAAAGCCGGCGGCTTGATCTTCCAACGCGACTTCAATGAAGGCCTCAAGAAGCTGTCGTCGAATGACTACCTGGTCCTCGCCGGAACGTTCCACGGCGTTCACGCGATAACGTCGCGTATCTCGCCCGTTCGGAATTCGGGTGGGGGGTTGGAGGTTCTGGAGAGTGATCGGTTTAGGATGCAGTGTTTTCAGACTCTTACCGGTATGTTACCACTGCTGCTCCTCCTCTCGGAGAAGGGGGTGGGGATGGGGTGGGGCGGCGGGACTGGGGCTAATTTGGAGGGGGGGGTATTGATTGTGCTTTCAGGAACAAAGTTCTTGATTTTTGCGGAACCGAATCAACCGAATATCGATGTTGTGGTTAAGAGGGTTTACGAACTCTACGCCGACTACGTTATGAAGAATCCCTTTTATCAGATTGAGATGCCCATTCGGTGTGAAGCTTTTGAGAGGAATTTGGTGGCTTATATCAAGCCCAAGTAGTAGGGTTACCGTGCTATACTGTATGGCCTGGGAGAGATTGGGTGGATGAAAATAGAATGGCAGCGAGGGGGCCGGGGGAAAGGGGTGCTTTCGATAATACGGGTTTTCAAGAGGGAGTGGAAGGATTTTTGCTCATTGTCACTTTCTTCACCGGCGTTTTAGATTTCACCTTCACACATACCATGGTAATGAACAGTCTGCTTTGAGTGTTTCCTTTTTTTCTCGAGGAACTCATTATATATGTGTTCTACAGTCGTTCTCATTACTACCCTCCGTGCCGGTCCGCTCGTCATCGAGATGAAAGCGTAGGGCGATTCCCTTTTGGCTTCCGAGATGAAGGAGAAAAAAAGGACTTTTGACCTCCGTTTGCCATTTTTCCCTTTTTTTGGTGTCCATTTTGCCGGATCCTTGTTTTCTTTTTTGGACCTTCCTTCAGCACTACCCTATACCAAGTATGTATGGTGCCTTCCGTTTCTTTGCTCGATTTGGCTCTTGTCCCAGACACTTTCCTGTGTCTGCAAATGAAGTTGAGATGAGGGGGAAAAAAGGAAAAGGAGACGTTAAAGATAAGGGTAAGAAAGGGAAGAAAAAAGAGGGGAATATAAGAGGGCTCTCGGCGAAAAGGGATAGTAATAGAACTAGATAGTTTCGTGAGAAAGGGGTCTAAAAAAATACCAACCCCTTCCCACATCCCTGTGTGCAATGCTGTGATGTGAGCATACACCCGAACGTGAAAGCTTGGTGGAAACCGTATCGCAAAAAAGGTATTTAGACAACCTCACCCGAGAAAAGGAAATTGCCCGAACAAGAAAAAAGGAAACAGGGACCAACCATCCTGCCTCCAGAACCGTAGACAGACAAAAGATACCGTTGAAGGAAAAAAACAAAAACACCGCTCATTCACAACGCCATTCCGTACCATCTGACCTGAAACAAAGGGAAGTAAAACAAAACCAAGCTCAATCCTAGCGGCGACCCTTCGTGAATGGTAGGAAAAAATTAGCAAGATAAGGGAAAAGGGGAGTAAAGGTCAATGATCGATCTTGGGAGGATCTCCAAGGGCCCCTCCGAGCTCGCTATTCCCTTCAGAGCTCTCCCCTTTGTCGCTTTTGCTCCTCTTCATCTCAGGAGCTGCTCCTCCTCTTCTGACCCGACTAAACATTTCTGATATACTCTTGCTCTTACTCGGTCTCTTTCCGCCAGCTGTAGAAAGTTCATCATCAGCATCCGCATCCTCTGGCCTGAGGTGTTGGTTCTGCTGTTTCTCTTGTTTCTCCTTCTTTTTCTCCCACGATGTTCTCTTTGTCTTGGCCTTAGACTCCGGAGAAGAACTACTCATCATCACCGATGGGCCAAACGGTTCCCTGGTCTTTGTGGGAGAAGGCGGGTTAATCCAGGAGATATTTTTGGGCGGTGATTTCTTCGCCAACTCCTCGGGGGGACTATGGGTTCCTCGGGGAGAGGATATCTTGGGTAACATGTTTAGTCTTTCCATGGATGGTGGAGGTGTTTTAGGCTGTGTGGGCACGGAGGCAACCGATAACGGAGACCTGGAGCGATCAGTAGTGGGGGCGGAAAATATTGGCGTAGAAGTTATGGATGGTGGAAGTGGAGTCATTTCCGGCGGCGATGGAAGCGGTGGAGGGATATTATCCAACATTCCAGCGCTTATGTGCGTCGACAGCGGAGAGGGCATCCGTTCAATGGAGCTTGAGTGCAGCCTGGGTGGTGCGGTTTCATGGTGCGCAAAGCCCGTTGCCTGTGGAGCATTTGAGGATGTAGTAGAGGGTGGTGTACTAGACCTCGGGGTGGAGTTCTTCCCGATATACAACTTTTCCCACTCATTCGTCGTGGAACGTGAAATCATAATAGGCTCGGTACCGCTTGCCACAGACGCGGTTTCATCTTCATCCATAGATGAGAATTGCTCAGAAAAGCGGGGCCCCGCTCTGTGACTGGACATAAATCTCTCGACCCCCGGGGATACTCGCCCGGATTCCTCCCCGGATCTGGATGGCTCCTGGGCGCTGGGTGATTCTTTCCTATCAGCAAGCGTTGGTCGCTCTGTATTGGGCGGCTTCCAATTGCAGTTCCTCTCCAGAACATCTGTTAACTTCACTGGTGTTGCAGGTTTCTCTATTAGCTCAGTGAAGTGGTGAGGGTCACTAAGGTCCTTGAGGTATCCTGTTACTGCAACAATTGGCGTGTTCGAGTTGGGGTTCTTGCTTGAGCGAATCATCCGCGCCACATCTTCGCCATTGATCTGGGGGAGTTTGAATTCCATAAGAATAATATCAACTATAGATTTGTCAGTAATAGTGTCGCTTAGAAGGCTGGGAAGCGCAACATTTTACTTCGCCCATGGCATAGCGCATAGCTTCTGCACCGTTGTCAACACAGATGGTTCTACATCTCAATTTTTCCAATAGCCTCTCCATAACCAACTTGGAGACTGGATGATCCTCACACACTACTGGAGTTAATAAGGTTTGATATGAGTTAGAGTGTGAATACATACCTAAAACATCCAATGGCCGGAACATTGGACTACCCTCAGTCAAACTGATGTTAGACATCCTCCTAGAGCTTTGCCGTCGCCGCTGCACCCGCAAGAGAGCGCTACTTTTAAAGTCTTCGTTATCGGAAGACGAGGGCGAGATGTCAAAAACTTGGCTCCTTCTCTTCTGGTGTCTAAAGCTCTCCAGCAGGCACCCTGGTTCGCTATCTGTGGACCCGATAGTGAGTGACCTCACACGGGGGTTAGCACTTCGTCGGTGAAGAGGATGCTTTGATGGGGAGGGTTGTGATCCAGCACTTCCTAGTGGCAACTTGTCATGGGAAGATTTCGTAGGAGACGTAGAGGTAGATATCGGGGCTGGCACTTTTGGTTGGGTCTTCACAGGCGAGGATGCAGTGGAGGAGTTTTGGATCGATTTTGTGGTGGACAAACGCGGTATATCAACAAAAGGGCCCGGTTGTGGCGCCATTGTAGGGTGCTGGGTTGCAGAAGGCTGGCTACCGGAATTTTGAGAAACACTAGACGATGCGCTAGCGCTAGAAGCTTTCCTTCTCTCACTAATCCCCGTCGCTGTGAATGACATCAAGAGTGGTGACGAAGGTTGCGAAGTACGAGCAGGGGAGGAGTTGGAGTGGTGCAAGTTTGATGGAGAAACAGGGCGTTTTCCACCGTTCTTGGAAGGATTGGATAGAGTCCTGGATAATGATTTGGAGGAGAGGATAGGACTACCCTCCGCCGAAGGCGATGAGGGGTTAGATGTAGCGAGAGCCGGTGTGGACTTGAGCGCCTCTGTTCGAAGTTTTTGGATGACATCCTTATTGGCTTTCTCTAAAACGGGTAGATTTTTGAATGCAAAGGGACCAAAATCATCTTGAGCATTGGGTTCACTAAGCCGTCTATTCCTTCCTTCACGGACATGGGGAGGAATTGAAAGAGGCATGAGCCCCCGCTTGTTAGAATTGACCTCTCTTCTCGTGCGGGACACCGCATCGTGTGGGCGCTGCGGCAAATCTGCACCAGGTGTTAAGACCTGAGGCGAGGTAGACTGGTCTTCAAATTCCTCCACAAACGGCTGCAAGGTTGCGCCTCTAGAATCAAAATATTCCGTATCTTCGGGATCTTGGGGCGTCGGCACGAATGATGGCTGCTCTTCAAGTAGAGTCTCCCAATTGAGACTTGCAAACCACGGGTGCCTTTTAACCTCCTCGGCGCCATTCGCACCCAGTCGCTGGTTAGGGTCTGTACACATGAGCCGGTTCATCAAATGCTTTGCCTCGTCTGAGACGTCGTCATCCTCTGGATCTGGCCAATCGATCCTCCGGTTCAATATGTTCTCAAACACCTTATCATGAGTATCCGCATGAAAGGGGGGATACCCGTACAAAAATTCAAACAAAATGCAACCGAGGGACCACCAATCACTCATCTCATCCTGCCCACTGCCCTTGATAGTTTCCGGGGCCAAATAGTCAGGAGTGCCAACAAACTTTCGGTTATTATCCTCGGGGTCAAAGAGCGCGAGTTGAGGCGGCATCATTGGTTGGGGAGGGTGCTGGATCTGGCTCTGGGCTGGGCTGGGATATGAAGTCATATGTTGGAGGCATAGACCATTGCTGAAGTCGCTCGAGGTACTGCTCTCACTCTGAACATCTTCGTCTCCTGTAGGGGTTTTCCGATTGTTGAAGAGGGTACTGTGCATATGGGGATCATTGAGGCTGAAGCTGCCCAGCATGGAGATCAGATGATCGCTCCCACTGGTATCACTTCTCGGGTTAGATGATCTTCTCAAAGAGTTCTCTCGGCTAAGAGTATTCTCGCGACTGAGATTGAAGTATGATGGAGTAACCAATTGGACATTGGCATCCGGTGTTACAAGAGGGGTAGAAGAGGGCGAGCTATTGGGAGGGAAGTCAAAAGAAGTGGACCTCGAGGATGCCACTGACCTCGACCTGGTGAAAGGGCCTTGTTTCAACAGATCGGGGGTACTCTCAGAAGACTGAGTCTGGGCCCGCTTCTGTCTTCCCAATAATCCCATCCGGGATAGTCCAAAATCGGTGAGCTTGAGGTGCCCTTTCTGATCAATCAAAAGATTGTCAGGCTTCAAGTCACGGTGAACTATTCCTCGACTATGAAGATGCTCTACCCCAAGAACTACTTCGGCAAGATATCTTTGAGCCCAGTCTTCGGGAAGACCAGATAACACCTTGATGAGTGCAGCGCAATCACCTCCATTCAGATACTCCATCACCAAATAAAGATAATCTTTGCTCGCAAATGTCCAGAATAACTTGGCAACAAAGTCGCTTTCTCCCTGTACCATCATTATAGCTCTCTCTGCCCTGACGTTTGTAACCTGGTTCTTCGCAATCATGTCTGCCTTTTTTAACACTTTGATTGCAAAATAATCCCCCGTGGACTTCTTCTTAGACAAATAAACACTACCAAAAGCACCCTTGCTGATAGGTTTGATGATTTCAAAATCTTTGATAGAGGGAGGCACAGCACGGTTTTGTTGTGTGGGGTTTACACCGGAGAGCCGCGGGGAAACTGGTGGCTTGCCAAACTGATCTGATGAGGTCACCGAGGACTGCCGCTTATGATGAAAGGCATCAATGGCAGGAGAAAAATCGCCGGTAGAAAGCAAAGGGGAGGTTATTGGTGTGGGCATACTGTCATACAAGACAGACCGAGGCTTTTGAATCCTAAGTGGAGACGATGAAGGCGCAATCCTAGCGGGCGACGCCTGGCGCCTCGGAGAGTTACCGCCTGTCATGGATATGTTTTGCCTTCTCTTATCTCTGGCAGCGTATATCCTACTCGCCGTCAGTTCGTGGTCAGAGACAGGGCTCTCTGTCTGCGGATGCCCCATAGCAGCGGCAAGCGATGATCTTCCACTCGTATCACTATCTGCCCCTTCATTCTCAAAATGCATGCTGGTACGATGCCCTGCCTTTTGCCGTCTACTATTCACCCTCTTCAAGCTTTGCTGGGATTTGGGTGTAGAACATTCCATTGGGCTCGTGGAACCCGACTCCGCAGGTGAAGAATGCCTTCTCAGACGCCCCCGTGGGGGGCCAAGAGAGCTATTATTTCTCTGTAAGGCTGGTCCGAATGAGGCTGCAAAAAAGGGGGTATCATCTTCAATGTCCGAACCATCACTATACTCCTCGTCCAGAGCATCACTTGCCAACTCAGAAGCCTTTCGTAACGCCTCGTCGATACAATCTTGGACAAGCATACTAAATTCCAGCCGTATACGCTCGGAGTATTCGATGGTGTTTCGGTGACGGAATACAGCTTCTACCTTAGCTTTAGCAACAGCCTCTGAATCTTGACATAGTAACGCTAATCCTTTCTCCTCATCTAAAGTATTCGTGGTGGGCGATGACCACTGAAGGACCTGATTGATACGCGCTTCTGATTGCGGGGATTGTGTACGGAAGGTTCCTAATTCAACGGCTCCAAAGGACTCCTTAATGGCCGGTGTACTGACCTCCATTGCAGTATCACACAAATCGAGTAGCAGCTCCACAATTCGCACTAATGGCCGTCGTGCGGGGAATGAGCGAGAACGGCCTAATCCTCCAGCGGAGGAGTCGCGAGGCCTTGAAGGTGGTGTTGCCGGAGAAGCGGTACCGGAGGATGGAGTTGACGACGAAGGGCCTATGGGTAACCCCCGGTATTCGATTGGCGAAGACGCAACGCTAATCTCACCGGAAACTGGCCGAGAAGAACGTCGCTCCATTGCATCTAGAATTTTGACAATTGCATGTCTATGCATGCCCAAGTTCTCCTGGCATAGTTGAACATCGCTTTCTGCCTTGTGTTCCAACATGCAAAGCTCCGAATGCTTCTCAAACCACCAAGGCTGAATTTGTCGCTCACAGATCCGACAAAGCACGGGCATTGGCGGAGGATTGTTGGCTGGGTCTACGGCACCTTGTTCTGCCAAACTGGTCAGGTAACGAGCCAGCATCCCAGCACCAACACCAAGCGACTCGACCAGAACTGAGGGGAGGTCGATAGTGATTTCGTTAGGTTCCACAAAGGGTCTAATCACCCACATTGTCTAAAGGGAGTCAATAATAAAGTCCAAACATCCAAATTCTGCTGCGTGGTACTCACATGACTAGCCTCGCCAGATGTTTTGTCGTAGATCAAAATACCTTGACCCTCTAGGGTCAATACATTCTCTTCTTCTCTCACTCCTTCCATTAGGAATGCCTCTTCCTCGGATGCCAAAGCCGCACCCGCAGCAGGATCTCTAGCCAATTTGGACTTGGGTCCCACAAGCACGGAAAAGCGAACCTTAAAGCTCCTAGAGTCATCATTTTGCATAGTCTCAACGGCATTCTTGAACGCCTCTCTATCATCTAGAAGGATATCTGCGATGGGCCTATCTTGAACCGATCCACGGGCGGTCCTAAGCTCCGTGTCAGCAATTGGACGCCATAAACACCCTCGATAACGGCAAAATTAAACTTACCCGATAACATCTTCCCACGAAGGACTAACCCATCGTACATTGCCATCCAAATTTAAATCCAGAATAACATTAAAGCTATCTTCCGCTGCCTCCTTCAAATCCTCTTTCTCAGCCTTAATAGCCATGCTGGGTGTTCTCTCCATAGGTCTTCGCATAGATAAGTCATTGTTTGCCGGGGGAGCGAGGGTTGCATTTCCAACCGCACGGGGTCCTGCTTCTGATGCCATTTTCTGTTTTAAAAAAAAAGTTCTCAAAGAGTAGCCTGAAGATCTAGGGAAGCTCAGGTCTCGGGCCTCGTGGTTTTTGTTTGTGTTGGAGGTGTAAGGGTATCTCTACCGCTTCGAAAAATTTAACGTGGTCTCTATCCCGAGATCTCGAATTCCGACACCAGGACGGTTTGTCGGATCCGAGAGATCGATATCTGGTTTGTTGTAGGGTCCGGCTAGGACGAGTATTGCAAGACGGTCATTGCTGCAAGAGTAGTAACCTCGGGAAAACAAATAAATAAATAATAAACCCCCGACGTCGTTTGGCAGTTGGGTCAGAGGTCGGGTCGCCGCTGATGTCAAAAATGCGGGAAGTGGATGAAGAAAGGGAGAGAGAGAGGGTAGTGTTGGGTGGAGCGACGAGCGGTCTCACGAAAGCGTGTGTATGACAGTATGGCAGTCTATGGACGTATGTATGTGTGTATGTATCATATGTATGCCGGCCTGTTATGTGTGTACGAGTAGTATGGTGGATAGGTGGGGGGGATGGGCGGAGTGCACACAGGAGTAAGTTAGGAGCAAAAGAAAAAAGAAAAAAGAAGAAAAAAAAGTGCGGTCGGTTACAGGGAAATACAGTGGTGTTGTGTAAAGGCGACAATTCGGTGAGACCACAGTTTTGAGTGAATGGTGGTGATCTGCCGGATTTTGCTGTGGCCAAAATTCTGGCTCAGCCGACAGAAAAGGAAAAAAGAATTAATGCAGAAAATTGGACAAGGGATAGGAATGCAAAGACGGAGGGGGGGAAGGAGGAACTTGAGGAATGGAAGAAACGAGTGAGGAGGTGAATGTACCCTATTGGTACCGGTGTCTGAAGGGAGGGAGGGAGGGAGGGGGAGCGCTGTGAAGAGAGAACGCGCGGGAAAGAGAGGAATCGCCGGACTGTGGGACCATAGAAAGGAAGAAAGAAAGACGCAGCCCCTCCATGCTCTCCGCGGGCAAGGCAGAAGGGGAAGGTAACAAAATATTAGTATGATATTATTCAAGGAACGTTACTGGCCTGCGTAATTCCCGATGTTCTCTCCTCCCTTTCCACACGGTACGGTGCTATCAGTACCATAGACTTCCGCACCCATATCCTCATGGGAGTCGTGCCATACCGTATCCTACTCGTACAATAACGGTGCCACGGATTACCGCAAGGCGGCCCCCATCTGGCCTCCCACCTTTCCCTCTATGTTTGTTTTGGAATTGTTATTACTATTTACATATTTACATGGTTAGAAACGATTTGGATGGCTGGCTGAGTGGGCTTCAGAACTGACAAGGTCTATTATCCATATCGCTACCCCTACGCTAACTCCCCGTCACTGCCGTCATATGGAGTGCCGTATCATACCTACTCGAGTACATAAAGAAAGAAGAGGCTGCAGTACGGTACGGTACCGTACTCGAGCAGAGGCCATGAACTCTGTCCCAAAATTCAATGGAAGCCAATTGATCCGCGCAGCCATACTCGCCCTTGGTGTCCGTGCAAAATGTATGGTAATCCCATATACAAGACCGAGATGTTAATTTAACCCCATTGTGGGTCGTCCCGACAAGCTCTGTCCTCCTGGTCTGATTTGTGTTCCATTTAGCCCACTGGAGAATTCTGGAACAGGACTTCACCGTTTAGCATATGGGGGAAAGACGGGTTTAGAGGAGAGGGGTTTGTACGAGTACTAGAATAGGCTAGGCCTGCAGTTTGCTGTTGCAGAACAGGAACTCATCGAAGGGTCGTTGCCAGCACAACCAATCAGCTTCCATTTCGGAACCCCCTCCCCGAAAAAATCCGCATTTTGATAAACAAATGGATGACCTCCATCGCTCATGCAACCCATAAAATTTCCCCTCTTCAGAAATGCTGCTCGAGGAACTACTGTGCAAAAGTAATACTACCTCTATTGGTCTCCCTTTGATTCTTATGCTCCAATAATATCACCATGGCTCCGTCATGCCACCATAAGCTTGCATAATAACTGTTATTATTATTATTTTGTTTTTTGTTTTACTTCTTTCTATTTCTCCTCGTGGTCCGAACTTAAATCCTTTTGGCTGGGCCGTTATTGTGGTATTTGCTTTTCTTCCGATGTCAATGTCCTGGCTGGCCCACTCACACCCACTCACACCCCCCCCACCAGCGTAACTTTCCATAAAAAGACACTACGAGTAGGGAATGGATCACGTTCGTCCGCCTGATTGGAACCAGATTTTATGGTAAAACTAACGCTCACGGTAGGGCCGGTACAAGTACTTTGGTGCCGAGCAGAAACGTGAGACAAAATGGCCATGATGGTGGTATGGTGGTGGAAATGCCTTTTCGTTCCTCACTGCTCCATGTTCTCTTATCCTATGGTCATGTGAGGTTCACTCGCGGGATTTTTTTGTTTTTTTGACTCTGCTCTCTCCCGGTATCATAAGTGATCCTTACGGTATTGGTTCGTTGCCACACCGCCGCCACGCACCCGAATCATGTTATCGCTCCCACCTTGTTGGTGATTGGGCTTCGGCTATCGGAAACCAAGCTAAGGGTGATTGTTGAGATTCAGTGCTTTATCGTCGTCGAAGCACTTCGCAGGCCACCGCCGTCGTTGGTGAACACGAAGGGTCTGTGTGCGTGGAGGATAGCCACGCCGTCCGAACTCTTGAAGCTTCCTTAAGTGACGTGCAAGCTCCCCCTCCTTGAGCTCCCGATACCGGTACCAAGTAGCTGGAATGGCGGAGGCTCCGTTCGCTCCGGAGAAACACACGGGAATCACGGATGGATCACCAAAGAGGTTCAGAGCCGCCTGATCCGAACGAAACAGACAAAGGATTTTTGAGCCCTCCTTCCCTTTACCTTAGGTCGACTACCGATATGTACTGTACAGTACACACTCGTGTGAGCGCACACGTTCATACCGTACCGGTATTGTGGAGCGTTCCCTATGCACACATACACGAGACGGACTAACGGTAGATGAACTCTCCGCGGCCACGACACCTTCAAAATAGTTCAATATCAGTATCGTAGCTTGGTGCCCGAGTATATATGCATCTGTTTGATGGAGACACCCTCTAAAGCTCGTGGTCACTACCGCACGCCAATCCGCTCACGGGAAATATGGGGAGACGTGTTGCAACTGAATAATTTCACAGCCAGCACAAATCTACCTACGGTAGCCATCCTGGGCCAGAAGCTCGCATTGTCCCCAGGATGCAGGGAAAAAGTAAATCAAGAAAGAATCGCCCTGGCTGCACATCAAAGTTATTCCACTCTTTTTTATCGGATCCAAAAGGAATGTGTTTTGATCCCACTGCTCAATCGAGTCAGCGTTGGGATTTGGCCGAGCTGTGGTGTGCCGCTTTTGAAGTTCTGCGAGAAATCGATCGGAAAATTTGAGCTTCATGGCTCGGGCACTGCTCAACTGGATTGAACTGCTCAAGCAGGTGTCGGGCTGGGATTTTCTTACTTGCAATCCATACTTTTTACTTTACCCCTTGGTTCGCTTTATATTGGTCTCCTACTCAACATCAACACATATCACCTGACGCAACGCACCTTGTCTAAGACATCTAGTTACAAAATGGAGCTTCCGGACAACCTTATCTCCCGATCCTTCTGATTCCTGTTTTGCCAGTCTTAGTTTCCGATTTTCGTAGACACACCTGATTCCACGGGCTTATCATTTCATGAGGCCATGAGGCAAACATTGATAACAGTCCTGGTACCTCTATAAGTACCTCAGCCTCAGGGCTGACCCTTATTGGTTTATGGTACGAGTATGATACCGGTACTCGAGTACTCGAGTATCATACTCGTAATAGGTTGGCGGATAAAAATTTGCTGCATCAGATGGCAAGGACAAGGCCCGTAGGCTATGTATGTACTCGAGTATGTATGTATGTATGTCAGCAATGAGCATCAATCATCATATGTTGGGATGGGTGATGCCCGTTGGCGCCCAAGATAAGTAGAGGGGCTGCTTTATTTATTTATTTATTTATTTATTTTACTGTAACTTATGGCCCTGTTGCTCTCGACTGCTTGAGGACCGGTAGTATCATACCGTGTTTGGTTCACTGTTCTCCGCTACTAGCCCCGTATAATCACGAGTAAGTTACAGTACATCGCCTCCTCAAGTACTGGCACGATAAGGTACGGGACTGCAGGCATCAATGCTGCGAGTGAAAGGTAAGTCATTGAGGAGAGATGGGGGTTGGGTGAACGTTGCTGTTACGTTTTTTTTCCCGGACAGGTGTGAAAGGAACAAAAACGGGTCCAAGAGGAATTTCCGATACGCCCTCGACGGTTCTTGGATGCGCTCGTACAATCCTTTTTTTGGGGGTCTGAACAGCACAAGAAAAGAAGGGCTGACAGATCTCGTGATCAACGAGAACTTTAGGAACTCTTGCATCCCTACTTGAGTAACGGCATTTCTATAAACGAGGCAAAAAAAACACGGGCCTCCTCGAACCCAGATCCACACCCTGAATCGTTTTTTCTCTCGCGATCTCTGGTGCCTGAGCTGAAAAACTTAAGCCACCCGGTCTCAACCCGAATACTTCGAGTACAGGTGCATGATACTTATATCGAACTAAAAAGCCTCTTAGCTAAGGGAAAAGGGGTGGGAAAAGGCGTTTGGTTTATCACTTACCATGGGGCGTTCTCGTACTAACGCTGTGCTTAAGTACCTACGGTTGATTTCATTCACCTCAACCATCAAAGAATTGATAGCTATCGCTTCCAAAAAATAACGGTACGTTTCCCCAAATATGCACATCGGCGCTTAGATCCTGGAAGGAAAGAGACGTGGTAGCTAATCCAAAAGCCGTGAGAAGACTAGTGAATCGGCAGAGCGTCATATTCACTGATATTTCATTTAGGCCTTGAATGGCTTCATATCGTCATGGGGGATGACGGTGGAGGTGAGACCTTCACAGCACGATTCACCTATTTGCGCAGCAGCCAGGAAGCTCTTCCATAGCTCTTTCATTTTTGCGACCAGAAAAACGACCGACACCCAATGGCCCTTGCTGTAGGGAATATAGCAGAAGCATTGATCGACCCTGGAGCCCGGAGCTGCAGCTTCGTACTCGTAGCGTCTCTTACGCCTCAAAGGTCATCATCATCATTACCCTCCCCCCCTGCTCCACCTCCATCATCACCACCATCATCACAGTCCAAAATGTCAAAAAAGGTTAGGGTGCGGTCGAAGCTGCTCGAGTATCATACTCGAGTACGGTACACCAGGATTCCCTTTTATTTTACCCCGCAATATTGGCTCCGCCAATGACGCCACAGCACTACCTTTCTATCATAATGTCTATCTTTTTCTCACGCCTTTTTTTCCTTTCTTCCCACAGACATGTGTGCGCGAAGCAGAAGGAGGGCCGTCTAATATTCTGATAGGTCGAATTTTTTATTATTTTCAACAATTTCCACGTACACCCTTCTGCCTCTTATCGATTAGTTATGAAATTCAGACGCTATGGTGTCCAAAGGCTCATGCAGCAGCCATCCTTTTTATTTTCTTTTATTTTTTAGCCCCTTCCATCCCTAGTCCAGTCAAGTCCTCAGACGTCAGATGGATGTGGTAAAACCCGGCTTGGAGTCGATCCCCGAGCCTTTGATGTTCTGATACAGCACTATTCTGGACATCTGCTTTAGTGATGGGCTCGTCTACCCATCCATCCACCGTCAACACAACAGGGTTAGTGTGTGAGAACTGTACGAGTAACACTCCACGGTACTCCGCCTTCTATTCTTCCCCTTCTTCTGCCCTTCTTCTTGTGCGAACATACAGTATGCCAAAAGGCTTTTCTAAAAAAAAAAACTCGGACATTCAACCGAATCGCAGGCCAATCCAGCTCTGATCACGACAAATCTCACAGCCGTCAATCCAGCACGTTTTCATACGTTGCAAGTACCGTCTTGCCTTTCGCAGAAAAGAAACCAAGTACCACCCCCAGTCACTCCTCGCTAGCAATTTATCCACTCTTATGGCTACAACGCCCGTCCATCTACCCATGCCCACTCCAATATCCCATAAGGCACGAGATTGGGCTGCTATCTATCATGCACGTATGTGCATATAAGTATGTATGTGGATATATATATATATATAGAAAGAGGCCTTTATCTAAATTATCTTCCTCTCGGCTCCCAAGGAAAAGCTAAAAACAAAAACCAGAAACAAAAAAAGCAACAAGCAAAAGCAAAAGCAAAAGCAAAAACTGACGCGCTCACGCACTCAAGCAGGCATATTATGGTGGGGAATTGGGCGGTTTTACCTGAATTCACTGTGAAACAGAAAAGAAAACAAAAAGAAAGAAGGAAGAAAGGGGAAAAAATAAAAAAACGATAACGGGAGGCACAGCACCGGTACCGGTATCATACCCCTCGCACGATAACCGCAAAGGCGGAATCCCTCAGGCAACATGAGTCAGCTACAGTGTGTAAGACGAACACAGTGTGTAGGATAAAGACACAGGCGTTGGCAAGGGACATGGATAAATAAATAAATGAACTCGACCCCCGGAATTCTCCTTACAGTTGCCAATATGATACCTAGAGAGGCGCGCAGGATATTTCCGTGACGTTTTTCACCACAGTTACGAGCGCTGCAACGGTACTCGCGCGGAAGTGTGAAAAACTAGACTGTTTATTCTCGTCACGAACGAGCACGACCGCGGTGGTGGAGCTGATCTTGGTGTTGCTTGCATGTGCTGATTGACGTTACCAAGTATGCAGCACGCTGCTCGGGCGCGTTTGTTTCCCAGTGAGCTTGTGGTGGTGGTGAGAGCGACTCGAGTTTTTTTTTTTGTGTTCACGGTGGAGTGAATAGTGGTGCTGTGCTCTGCATTCTACTGTACTGTACCTTACTTCGACATGTGAATGTGAATAGAGACATACAGTAACCACCCTGATTAGAGTACGGTAGAGTACCGGTACTTGCGCGGTTGCCAAACCAGGTTGTGCATGGTATGATATATCTACTCGAGTATCATACTCAAAGAGGTACCAGGTACGAACGTGACTGATGCTTCTATAAGAATTCGATCGGCCTTTATCACGGTAAGGAGTCCCCCCCCCCTCCCAACGTAGCGTAGTGTACTAAGAAGGGTCTTCTTCTTCTCCAATACGGTGTAGTCTAAGTGGTCTTTGGTTCCGATTGTATGGGATTGGTAAAGGGTGTGTTCTGTCAAATGTGATATCATAGAATACAGTAACCAGTGTGATAAGGGAGAAACTTCCGCTTATGCTGTGGCGCCTCTTGCCCCGTAGAGTAGAAAGCGGGTTTTGCAGGGTTGGGTGGGGTGGGCCCGCTTGCAGATCACTTTCAGCAGCATACCGGCACAGTAGAGCACAATCCACCTCCGGGCACATAAACCCGAGAAAGTTATACTAGCAACTGCAAGGTACAGTACTAGCACTGAACGAGTACCGTGCACCCTTACCCCTCCTTCCCCTCCCTCCCCCGCCATCATGTCCGCACACTTAGCCTGCCATACAACATCAGACGGGTACTCGTAGACTACCGTATCATGCGGTATGATACTGTACAGTACGGGTAAGTTCGCACGAATCGCAAGTTCGCAACCGAGTGACACAAAATGACCCCAACGCAGCGCCAAGTCACCCCGCGATCCCCCCTATCGACCGCAACATCCCCCCCGCCCATCCTTTCTTTCTTCCTTTCATCATCGTCACTAAAAGGAAAAAAAAAAACTAGAAATGAAATTCCTGAAACCGCCCGCCTGGTCCGTTCGCGCTCTCCTCCCTACGGCAACAGCGACGGAGAAAACCGTACGACGTGCCACGATCGAGCACTTGCACCGTCTTTCCGCCCTGCCCCTGAGTGGTGGTGCCGGCGATGGGGCGGCGGACCTGCGCGGTCACTTGCATTTCGTGCGTGCCCTTGCGGCCCTGGACACGGAGGGGGTGGAGCCGCTGAGGGGGATAAGGGATGAGGTTGGTGCTGCGGAGGAGGGAGTTGTTCGTTTGCGGGATTTGCGGGCGGGAGGAGGGGAGGGGGAGGGGGAGGTGAAGTGGGATGTTATGCGCTTGGCGGCGAAGAAGGAAGGGGGGTTCTTTGTTGTTGATGGCGCGAGGGAGGAGGTTTGAGTGTGGTGAGTACGGTACAAGTGTTTTTGTTTTTTTTTTCTTAATATCTCATCACGGGGGTTTTTTTTTTGTCGATCATTTTTTGCGCAGTATGCGTTTTTGACTTTCCTATGACCCCATTTTTCCCATTTACTAACGCCGTTTTGTGAAGAAAATAAATGGGGAAAAGCGCAAAACTAAAATAAAGAAATGCCTTGAGCTACCCTTCTAAACTACGATTCCTCTTGGTGTAAAAGAATAACTTTATCAGGGCAAGAATAAAAACGGTCATGAAATAGTACGATAATGGGTTGCTCATTCATATATAGGGTTTTCAGGAAATCCTATGCGAAAGTCAGTCCCAGAGAGTCTCATGAGATTAGATCGAGTGACCCACCGCAGAATTTGTTCCACTTGTTCTGGCAACTCCATTGATTGTAGTCAAAGCTCTCCTTGCGGTCAAAAGGGCACATGCACCTTGCAGTATCATGGCTTTCATCATCCAGCGGGCATCGACCCCTAAACGTCCGGCTGTTAGGTCTGCTGTATGGATCGCGGGGGAAAGGGGAGGGTATCTGAGGCAAGGGAATGGTACCATGGAACGTGTTTGTAGCCAACGTCTCCGAAAAAGTGGATCTGATCCCTGGGGAGGAACAGAGCAGCCGCTATAGAGTGAACAGGTGCATCGCCCCATCTTTCGTAGTAGAACCCCCCTTTTTTGTCAAGGAATTCAAAGTACTTCTGGTATGCTTCTCCTCGCCAGAAATTGAGGTCTGCAATCTCGAAATTGGACCAGAAATGGCAAAGATTGTAGTCGGTTTCTTGAATTCTAGTGGGGTGTTAGTGGCATGCAGTGGTGACATGTGGAGGAAGTGGGGAGTGGTTAGGGGGGTGTCACCCTTTATCGGGGTCAGTTGCTATGAAGCCCAATGAATTGTTTCTTGCGATATGCTCCGGATGCAGCTTGGCGAATTCCTGAGTTGTCTTCCACAGTGTCTCAATTGTCGGGAGATATTCCGGTAACGAAATCACAAATGAATATCTCTTCTTATTTTCGCGCATGAATGTGAACGGATCATAGGTCATATCGCAGTAGAACCCGATGCTTGGTTCCACACGCCAATACCTGCGGACACCCGTCCGTAAGCAAAATGGTGAAATGGGAAGCCATATGCCGACCAGTGTGGGCATAGACCCATGCGCGTCGGAATGTAAACTCACCAGTCGTACTTGGCTAGAAGCTTGTCTCTGAAGAAAAAGCCAGAGTTGTAGCGACACATATGTCGATAAGTCCGAGAATCGCCATATATCACATTCTCCTTCGACATTTTTGAAATGACTTTCTGGAACTTATCTTCAGAGATCCAATCCGGCATGCTCCACTGCTCTTTGGGAATCAACCCATACTCTGTCGTTCCTGACGCCATCCGAGTGGTATGATTTTTAAACCCTTCGGTAAAGGGCTCGTCGTTAAGGAAGGTCCAAGGGTACTGGTAATGACGGTTAAATCGATCCTCGATCTGTTTCATAGAGCCAAGGGCATCTTTGAGCTCTGAATTTCTGCGCCAAAAAACAATGTAAAAATCAGCTGAGAGTGGACTATGCAATGGAGAATTTCGGAGATAGAGTACCGAACAAGCATTACTAACGTAGCCTTCTCTTTGCCTATCTGTCTCGTATCCTTGGCTGGTTTCGGCTTTGGTGGTCTTCCAACAGGTGCCGGTTTTACATGGGAAACTGATCCGGGTGCCGAATAGGCGCCATTGGACTGCCAGTAAATGGTCAGGAGCACACCAAAGATAAACACGAACGCTACAAGCCTTAAGAGCCTCGCTGTGATCTGACCTTTCTTGCGTGATCTGAAGCTCGGAAGCCCACCTCGAGCGCTTCGTTGGGATTTGTATTTTTCGAATGGATCATCCGAGCCCTTAGAACTGCTCCAGTAGTCTGCAGAGTTATACGACATCTTCTACCGTCTTCGTGGGTTGGATGGGGTGATGACAAGCTAGCTGAGAGTCGTCAAGGAATAGGGATCTAGTGGGCTATTGAATATCGGCGGTAGCCGCCCGCCAGGGATCGATCTCGGGGGGAGCTTTTTAGAGAAACGGGCGGTGGGATTACGGATTGAGACAAATACAAGAGAAGAAAGAAAGCAACAATTGATAGTATCAAGACTCATTCGAAAACATTAGCTTGATTGACGGAGAGATCATGAAGTCGTGAGAGTCGAGAGATTGCGGAGGTCTTAATCTGAGCCTTTCGTCCGTTCTTGGCAGGGGCTCTGGTTGGTGGGTGCCGGTTGTTATGGGTGACAAAAAACTCGGGCCGCTAGACATTTTGCACCAAAACTAGCCATTTGCGGAGATTCATAGCTCGACACTACTAGGCTAAGAAATTTCGGGAAGCTGTAAGAGTCGTGAGAACTACTCAAGTATTTATTTCTATATAATGGAAGTATAAGGCCTGCGAATTGACAACTTGTGATGTTTTACGCCATGAGGTGGTAAGATCTAGAAGTTACTTAACGCTTCTTATCATGGGTGTGCCATGCAAAGGACACATTGCAGCCACTTTTGCTCCATGTTATCTGTGGTTTCTTAATCCCATAAACCTTCAGTGGAACCCCCGTATTCGTTGAGGGGGCTTGGTTTTGATGGAAAACAGTTATTAGCTCGAGTATTTTGTTCTAGCACTAGCTCTGCGAACATTCTTAGCATGCACAGTCGACCAGGAATTGAAACGGGGTTGCTTCAATTATACGCCCCGGTGCCATATAAACATATACCATGTTCATTGCAGCAAATAGTCATTTTCTCTCTAATCGGTAGAGGTACTGGTAGGTGGCCCACCAAAGGGTCGATCGGAACACAAATCTCTACTGAAGATAGCAAACCGGCGGGATAAAAGAAATAGAGCTTAAGTTCCTTGTTCCTTTGAACCCCGGACCCCTGCGATCTTGCCTAAAAACCAAGCCAGGTTACGGCACGTTGGAAAAGGGGATGGTACACTGTCTACGATAAGATTTTGCTCATACCGGGAACCTTGGATGTAGGTGCGAGTACTAGTCCGGTAGGAATCGGGTATGATGCCTTAAAGAACTCTTGTTCGAGGGGATAGCTTGAAGAATAAATCTGGGTAGTTGAAATAGCTCCAGACTTCGCTGACTGCGGGGGACCGGGCACAATCAGCCAGACCAGACACTCGATAACCGCCCGAAAGCAAACCTTCGCGCATACAAACACAGCGGATACCACCATCACTACCCACCGGCGCGACATTTTCCAGCGTGAAAAGCACCTGGATTGCTCCAGCTTTAGACTATCATCAGAAGCTTTCGAGCAAACCACACAGGAGTACTCCACCAACGCTTCGACTGAGTAAGTTCCAAGTTACGGTAGCCACGGGTTCTCCCCACAAGCCAAAAAAAGGCGCTAGCCTCAATTTTGCAACGGCTCATATGGATACCGCCCTTACTCAGTCCTCCTGGATACTCTTCTCAGGCTTATTCATCTCGGCATGCGGACGCCCTCCCCCCTCCCACAATTGCCATCATTGCCTATCACTCGTCTAATCACCTAGTTCGATCACTCTACGCCATGTATTAAATTCTTGTTTTACTACAGTATTCCCACTTCTACATACCTACTCCTCTTCTTTCAAAGCTGAGGTGATGTATTTCATTATACTTCGGCTTCAGAACACCGCTATGAAAAAAGCCAAAATTCCCCCTTAATAAATACCGGGATCCCCGCATGGTCGGGAAAACTCGTATAATGGTCGATCGGTCGAATTAGTACTCGAGTATCACCGATTCGGCCTGGCTTACTCACTATCCCGGTATCGAACATTGATCGGCAAACGACAAGGAATTATTTCCACGTTGGTGCATAACAATATCAGCTTCGACAGGTTTTAAGAGATTTCCAACTTTTACTTTATTTCTTGTCCCCTCCCCCCCCTCCTCAAGCTTTCTTGGCTGCGCGCATTTGTAGCTTGTGCTTCTGCGCAGTTACTGCAATGTGTGCAAAGTGCGGACCCAACGGCGATCCATTCTGCCCACACTCGAGTACGAGTACAGAAAATCTGGGGGGCATGAGATGGAGTTGGTGATCGTTGGGGTTAATTGAATGGATGTAGGGAAAAAAGGAAATACTCGTGCGTGATGTAATGTTGCACGCCCCTCCATCTTGCTGCCTTGGCTCTTTGGTAATAATAACTCAACAACAGTGATGATACACTACCAAGCTTTCTCTCGCGATCCAGGCCCTCTTGCGTGCGTGGTATAGTACTCGTACACACAGTACGGTATCTGGGACCGGGGCAGGTCATTGGATTCCGGACTCAACTGGTGGTCGCTTGCAGTGTCCGGTACCGGTAGGGCCTTGACAACAACCTATGCACCCTCGTCCCTGTGGGGCGTGGGTACTAGTGTTGTGTGTGTTTTCCGGAGTTGTCATTCTTGATCCGTTTTGTTGGCCTCCCCGATCGTCGTGCAGATGCCTTTTTCAATCGAGAGAAGATCTTATTGAACGGGTCACGATCTCCACTCATCTCTGTATGATACGGTACTCGAGTATTTGATTTGAACTCCACAATTAGCACGGGGCTCAACTCTGCTTGAGTAAAGCACAGCAAGGCATAGAAAAATAGAGAACGTTTCTCGCGGGGCAAGCATAACCCAGCGTAACGCTAGGATTGAACTACCACATTAACTCATTAAACTAGAAATCGCGTTAGAGCAGTCGGGTACTCGGATACGGAAGTTAATCCGTGAGCGCCGGGATATTGGGCAAACTGCCATGGATACCCTTCTGGCGAATAGGAAAATCGCAAAGCATCCACTATCTCTCAGATTTATCCCGACTTATACCAACCTGGCTTCAAGCTAGCAAAACAAACAACACCTGTACCACTGTTTTGACACCAACCGCGCAATCTGCAGCAAGAGCCGGAAATCAGGGCCGGGACCGCCAAATCCCAACATACGAAAACAATAACAAAATGGAATAACGTTTACAGAGTTTCTTCTCTTCACAGTCAATAGGCTTAGCTGCATATTAGAAACGACTATTCATTGGGAATGTTCGCGGACTGGCCCAGGTATCTGAGCAAAGCGCAGCTCAACAGGCGAGCGAGATTCGTAAGAAAGCTGCCCGCTACAGTCAGATTCTAAAGGTCATTTGCCTAGGGCCTTGTTCCTACAAAAGTTTTTACTCCTTCGAGGGAAAGAGTTTCCTGAAGAGCTTTAATCCCACTCGCCTATTGAGCTACACTAAAAAAAAATTGGCTGCACAAGCGCCACTTCCAGTTTAACCAGTTTATGCGGTATCATACATTCCCGCTGTACCAGTACGCACGGGCTACGGTGCCAGTACTGTACTGGTACTCGAGCACTCGTACGGAGAGAAAAAAGGAATCACGTAATTTTATCATGCAGCCTTGTCCCTAGCAGGTTCCCCCCCCTACTTCTCTCCCTGTGCTTCCTCCTTCGTCATTATCCCAGCTCCAACACTCCTCAAGATCCGCTCGACCCCAGCACCGGTCTTCATACTGACCCCGTCACCAAACAACTCCCAGCGCAGCGGCACCACCAACTCCTGCGCATCCTGCTTCACCTGCTGCCAGGGGAGCAGCCCCTCCATGGTCTCGCAAATCACCCCCTCGACAACCTGCAGTGGCCCCCTCCAGCGATCACCGAGCAAATCCTGCTTGTTGAGGACAATCCCCAAATAGCGTACTTGGCACTCTCTGCTCCTCACGTACTCCAATGCGTAAACCAGTTCCTCCAACGATTCCATGATGACTCCTGGGTCTCCTCTACTAACGTCTATGAAGAAGAGTAGAGCGATGGGGGATAGAGGTGTCAAGTGCGGGAATTGAAGGCGGAAGTTGCGGCGGTCGCTTCTGGCTATCTCTGTGAAGTTTATGGTCTGGTTTGAGAAGGGGATCTCTTGGACTGTTGGTTATTTTGTGTTCTGTCAGTTTATTGTTCTAGTGCACCGGCAGTGCGGTAGGCTAGTGGGCCGCTGGGTTGGGTTGGGTTGGGTTGGTATAATACCGTCATAGTCCTCTGTAGGCTGTGTCTCTTGAAATTTTCCTGTCTTTATTCTGCATAGAAACGTGGACTTTCCGGCTCCGCTGAGACCCAGGATAAAGCAGCGGGACCCTGTTGGTGCTGTTGGTGGTGCTGCTGTTGGTATAGAGATTGCGCTTACACAACTGCTCTTACCTGACTCTCTGCGGCAGGGGCACGTGGAGTACTTGAAGAACTTCATATTTGCAGTTGATGCCTGTAGCCGGGGAGTAGACAGTGGCTGGACGCACCGATGCTGGAGACAACCCGTGTTTATGGTGGACGAATAAGTAGAGTGCTCTAACCAGCGGGGATAAGGAGTGCTTTCTTGTGGCCTATCTGTGCTTACGAATCCGCTCGTCCAGCGAGAATGGAATGAGAAAAATTGGTGCTTTTTGAATTTCACAGTTTAGAATGATTCCAAATAGCATGTCGACTAACCACCCTCAGTGCGGGGGTGTCCGTACCAATTGACTGTCTCACTGCTAGTATTTGTTGCGAGTGATGGAACTTGCTTACTATGCTAAAAGAGCCCAAGTTTCTCTACTATCTAACTCATAATTTATAAGAACCGGAGCGGGTACCGACTCCACTAGTGCTCCCCCAACTGGCCTCAGCTACTATATAGGTAGAGGAGCGTTGTCTTGTGCTGAAGTCATAAAAATTTGCATAAGATTCTATCGTGAATACTGTATCATGTTGTACTCAAATACTCGAGAGTATAGAGAGTAGTATAGCAGGACTATCTTTATATTCTGCAGAAATACTATGGCACTCTGGGGGAGGGGAAGGGGAGTCAAGTTCTATTGTGACATCTACCACTTCCGCTCGTTGTGTTTATTGCGAAGTCCCCCTGAGGGGTGATAGTCCCCATACCCGAACTTTGAGACCAAAACTGAAAGAATTCATAGGTTGATGAAACATAAGTAGACTCTTTTTTTGCCCCTGAGGCAGCTTCACATCACTGCGAGGTTGTGGTTTGGTGATTTGTTTCGATCGTCTACGGATTTCGAAGCCTTTGGGCTCCAAGAAACTCTCCGGTGTGCTCCCAGCATGTTGTTTCACAAGATATCACTCGTGTTATACCTCCCATTGTCCAGAAAAAAAAACCAAGACAGGGTATGGGCGAATGACCGATCCGACCCACAGATATCTTAACTGCTCTAAGTTATCATAGTCTACCTGACTATCGTGTCAAGGCCGTTTCCTACGTGGGTTCTACTCCCCAAGGTGTACCGAAGGGTTAGGGTTGGAATGTTTGCTCGTGGAGAGCGTTGGTCGATTTTGAGGGTTATGGATCTGTAGCAGGGCTGAGATAACCACAGGGAACTGTTTTCCCGGGCTTCTAAGAAATGTGCCGTATGGCGGGAAGAGAGCTCCACTTCCCAAACATTTCGCCAGTGACACCCGGAGAGAGATCGTGAGCCTCAATAGCCAAGATCTCGAGATGCTTATATAATCCCCATCACCCGGAAAGGGCTAACCAGGTTGGTATCATACTCGAGTGGCTCGAACACAGCCTACATACCCCCTCTGCTGGCCTCTTGAACCCCATCCCACTTAACCTTTACTTCGCACTTCACGTGCCCTCACTTTTCCTCTCCCTCTAACGACCCGTTCTACAGCATAGGAATTTACACCGCCATCCCTTTTTCTCTTTTGCTTCTTTTTTATCATTCCCCCTGTCTCGTCGTCGAAACATAAGCGTCCTCTTGTGCAAGTGAAGTGCATATCCGACTATTTTCGCGGGGTGCGCCGCCTTCGACTCGCTTGCCGTAGCGGTTGCAACTCTCGCCCCGTCGTTGTCCGAATTAGTCACTATGTCGATTACCTGCCCCTCTTGTGGGAGTTCGAACCCCACCGACTTCGATGATTCCACCGGGAGACTTGTCTGCACGAATTGTGGCCACGTCGTTAACGACTCCTTTATCGTTTCCGAAATTTCTTTTGGGGAGACTAGCAGTGGAGCTGCCAGAGTTCAGGGGAGTTATGTTGCCGAAGGGCAGACTCATGCTGGTGGGGGTGGGGGAAGGTTTAGGAGTGGGAATAGTCTTGAGAGTCGGGAACAGATAATTCAAAATGGTGAGTTTGATTTTTTACTTCTATTCCACTTCGCTGCCTGCTTTGCTCCTGACCCGGCGGGAGTTTATAGGACGTCGCAAAATTGTTGAACTCGCTGGTGCTGTCAATTGTCCCGAACATTTTGCGGATCACGCCCAACGATGGTTCACCCTATCAGTCACGCACAACTTTAATAGAGGTCGTAAAACACAATTTGTTATCGCCTGTTGCCTGTACATTGTCTGCCGTCTCGAAAAGAGCTCCCACATGCTCATTGACTTCTCGGACATACTCAATGTAGGTTTTCCACTTGAAGATCGACGGACTTCTTTCCGTTAACAGCGTTCCAGGTCAATGTCTTCTCACTCGGCCACACCTATCTTCAACTCGTTCAAATCCTCGAGGTCCGATTACCACACATAGATCCTACGGTCTACGTCTACCGTTTCGCAAAGCACCTCGACTTCGGTAGCGAACAGACCAAGGTCGCTAACGATGCCCTTCGTATCATCCAGCGTATGTCACGCGATTGGATGGTTCAAGGCCGTCGACCGTCGGGTATTTGCGGCGCTGCATTGATCCTCGCAGCCCGCATGAACAATTTCCGCCGTTCTGTTAGAGAGGTAGTTTACGTTGTTAAAGTAGCAGACTTGACTATCCAGAAGCGGCTGGACGAATTCAAAGATACCAAGAGCGGAGACTTGACAGTTGAGGAATTCAGGAATATATGGCTTGAGCAAGCGCACGACCCACCCAGCTACGGACCGAAAGCCTCGAAGAAACACAAGAGGGTAAGGGACGTTAACGATGATGGAGAAGTTGTCGAGGATCCCCAGGATATCACTATTGTCACTACTCCCGTGGCTCCAACCCCCCCCCCCAGCACTCTTCCTAGCGCTCCTCCTAGCGCCGCCGCAACACCAGTTATGCTCCTCGATAGACCCCTCAGACTGGACGCAGACGGCTTCGTAATCCCAGAGCTCCCCATCCCCTCACCACTCCCCACATCTTCGCTCCCCGGAACACCAATCGATACCACAGACCCCGCCATGCCGCAAGGAACCGGAAAGGCCCAAGAAGACCAACACTCTGCCATCGCCGAGGAAGTGATCGAATCCGAGATCGCCTCCCTACTAGATGGCTCCGCAGCAGTGATCATGGAAGAGCTCCGAGAGGCCGACCGTCAAGCGCGCGAGGAACGCGCCGCCTCCACCATATCAGATGACCCAGACAACCTCGACGACGTCGACGACGACTTTGAAGTCCAGAATGCCCTACTCACCGAAGAGGAGCGCAATCTGAAGGAGAAGATCTGGGTGGAGTTTAACAAGGATTATTTGCGTGAGCAAGAATGCAAGTTTTTCCCTCCTTATTTAGGCAACAAAATAGAATAAAATAAAAACCCCTGCATGAGCACCACGGCGTGGCTAACGTGGGTGTTGTAGTGAAACGCCTAAAGAAGGAAACGGACCTCCGCAACGGCATCATCAAAACTGCTAGAAAGCGCAAGAGGAATAAACCCCGCGACAGCAACAGCGAGGATATGGCCGCTACACCTGCCGATAGTGCGAAGAATATGCTCATGCGCAGGAGTTATTCCAAGAAGATTAATTATAAAGCTATCGAGGGGCTTTTCGAAGATGATTAAGTAGAGGGGGGGGGTTGTAGATAATTTCTTTCTCCTTTGTCCGTTGGGGCTTCTAATTGAGTTGGTCGGCGCACATATATCTGGATGGGTGCATTATAGAGATTGAGCACTTGCTACGGTTATTAATGGGGAATTAGTGCATGATGGTAGTGGTGGAGATGTTTATGTTCATATGGGATCACTCGGGAAGGAGGTTTCACCGGTATACTGTACTGTATCATACTTGTAGTTTTTCTGGTTTGGCGTGTATTTAATTTTACTCTTTTAGGCCCTGCTTGGCATGACAGAAAATGGTATTTTTCTGAAATATTTCAACATTGAACTTCTTTGACTATAGCTCGATGTTCGAGTACGGCACTGCGCGGTACTTCGTACTCGAGTACTGTACGGGCGCCTAATCGATTTTTGTTTCATCACAACCGTTGGTTGTGTAGTTATGTGTACAGTACATGGATTTTTTAGTGCTCTCTGGTCAAAAGAGATTCGAGTTTTAGCAGAAGTCAGGTTTTCAGGAAAAACGGCGCTTTTTTATAAGGTGGTGGTGTGCCAAACAGTGCCTTATTTCGGGCTGATGGGTTGTTTTTTTCTACAGTAAAAGCTTTATATGGCTACGCTAGAAAAAAAAGTTCTGGTGTTGGGTGCCCATGTGTAGGTTCTAATAAAACCACACTCATTTTATCGGAGCCACAAAGGGTTCCACATCTCCCACATCCTGCTCGTGTCTCCGAGCCAAGAATTGGCATCCGCTTGTCTTCTCTGTAGGCTTGTATCATACTATAAGTCACTCGAGTCGTGGCTTTTTTAGCACAGGTGGGTACGGGGTTAGAACGGAAGCTCGGGGTGGGGACGCAGCAGGGAAATTAATTGGCGGGAAATGAAGATCTATTGTTGGGTGCTTCTATGAAAAAAGATCCCTGCTATTTTGCTGCTATGGGTTTAGGGTGTGTCAAGAGGACAGTCCCAAGTTTAGTTACGAGCACGCTTCCCAAAGACTCTCAGGCGCTTCACTCCTCCGTCAGGAATGATGACCATTTTAACATGAGTAACAACTTTTCCGTTAACGTTCTGGAGGAAGGCAGACGGGAATGCATGTTCCTTATCCGCCTCACAAGCTTGTGCAGGAACGATAAGTTCCCACCCATTGGCATCACCGGCAACATGTTGCTCGGGGGAATTGATAGCGTAGATTTCAACAGCTTGGGGGTAGTTTCCACGGAAGTGGAGGGTATCAACTATAACCTCTTCAATGTATCCCGGAGCTCCCTTTGTGATGAGACCTATTAGCGTAGCTCAGGGGTTTCGGCTGGAGTAAGGGAATGACGTACGAGTTTGACAACAACCCAGTCTACATGGCCCGGCTCACGACTGCGCTTTGTCTCCCAACCATTTCCCGCGTTCTTACCTCTTCCGGGAAGCAACAGATTGTCCTTTTTTGTTCCAAAATTTTGTTCACTGCAGGAGATTGCGAGACCACCGGAGGAGACGTGAGCAAGGTCAATAATCGCGTCCGGATCGCTGGGGAAGACAGGGACTGCAGTTCCAAACAAGCGGAAGCGGGCAATTCCTAACGGCATATTAGTACTACTGGGGTTTGTTGTGGTGTAATCTAGTAAGAACATACCCCCGTCCGGGAACATATTGAGGCGGACATGGGAATAAGCTTTGGTAGTGGGAGAGCTAAGCTTCCAGATGTGTCTCTGAGAAGGGCCGCATTCCTGCATTGGGAGGATTTCTTCCCACTTCAAAGAGTTGGGTGTTAGATTGAACTGATTTAGTGGAATGATCCACTCACTACCGTGCTTGTGTCTGGGTGGCTGCCATCAAGGAAGGTGCCCTCAACGGTGACTGCCGGAGCATAGTTTCCTTTGAAAAAAGCTGTGTCGACCTCGAAACCATGGACTCTACCACTGGCAACTCCAAGCTATCGGTGGTTAGCACCAACATATTTTTTTGTTGTGAATCTTCCTTTGCACTGGTATGGTACCTACTTTAATGATGACCCAATCGGCAGGGGCTTTGTTGTGTCTTCTCGTCTCCCATCTTGAATTGACAGCATATTAGCATTGCAGAATCTCTAAGAGGGGGGGAACAAACCCGTCGTACCAAGCACCCGTAGGTACAAACACGCCGGGTCTGCCAATCGGAGGAGCTGGGTTGATTAAGTTCTCGGCAGCAGCAAACCATTGGTCACTAAATTCGATGACTTGGCCACCAAGAGCGGAGCTAATGAGATCTGTAATATTCCGGGTCAATATCGAGCCCTTTGAAAGTGTATTGATAGACTTACCAATGCAGGAGGACATAAAAGCCTCTTGAGCTTCAGATTCGTCAATGCGGTGAGCTGTGTTGGAAGACATGGTATTTATTTCTTGAAGACCTAGTTGTTGCAAGTTGGGGGAATGAGACTGGGGTGAGGATAGCAGTAGACAGATAAAGGTGAATGATATGTGGGTTGTAGCAGGGAAAGGGGGGATGGGTGAGGGAGGACGAGGGAGGGCAAACTAGTCATCCATCCCACGAAAATCAACAGCATTACTGGGGTGAGCCCATAGTTCTGGTTGGCTCGGTACGATACCTTCCTTAGATAAGCCCTAGTCTAAGTTATCCGGGGAAGCCGAGTGACACCCGGCACACGCAGTAAGGGTAAAACGCGGCGCACTCCGCAGCTCCCTTTCCGAGAAGAACCTGTCGTGAGAACCTAGCCTTACTTGAGGGACTAAATAATGCCGGGGGTTCCTTGAATCAAAATATGCTGCTCTCGCTGGTGAATCTGGTGGATTCAGCATAGGAATATTGCCGTTTACTAGGGGCACTTGGAGTTAATGAACGTGAATCTTGGGTGATTATCAACCATGGAGTACAAAACTGCGTCTCGCGTCTACGACCGCGGTCAAGAGGCCAGTTTTGAGCGTCAAGCTCTGCTAAGGACTTGCTCTTCATGGGAAATAACCAAGCTGTATAGAATACAGCCCTCCCCCATTTTGTCCCCGTAGTTTCTGTCAATTTGTGGTCACCCTGGCTGGGAGACCTGGCTATGGGTCGTTCTTATTTCCCGGGGCTCTTTCGGCATCCCTTAATTTTATTCGACGTCAGCGGACTTTTTACTGGTATGATGCCGGTATTGTAGGTTTATCGTTCTGGGTTAACTTAGTTGTGAAGCTCAGGTGAAAGGGATCCCTACGATTTGATTGGTCGATAGAATTCTGGGGTAACTCATCTCTCACAAGATCTAGGGATGCCGGTACAGCTTTCAACGGAACGGTTGACGAACGGGGGGGTATTTTGGCGGGCGAGAGAGTGAATTGGTTGGAGCGCGGTGGCGGAGGATACCGGTAGGTGCCGGTGCCGGCTACTGGTCCCTGTTCGTCACCCACAGTTTTTTTTTCCGCTGTTGTCCCCATTGATGACTGCTGCCGGTAAATTACTCGTACTCGGGTAGCGTACGGTACGATACTTGTCATGTCGAAGAGTTTTTTAAAAGGACTGCTCTTGCGTACCACCAAAATTCGGCCCCCGCTTGGATCTGGATGGTATGCAATGCAGCTCTTTTTGAAAACGTCTCGACACTGCGAGTCTGTACCGGTACTGTACTCGAATAGTACTCGTAGTCTACCGGTATTGCACTACCGGCTGCCGGTGAGCTCGAAGATCTGGAGTTACCCGGCTTTATGGAGTCTCCGGTCTCTTGAGGCCCCACCGGAACCCAGCCATATCCACGATTTTATGACTCCAGCCCTCATTTTCGTCCACCTTCCTTCCACGTCAATGAAAATCCACAAAACTTGCACCACGCTTACATAAACAGGGATCATAGTCCATTGCATAAGAGGTCTTGCTATCTAACACGTAGTCACATCGGGTGCACTAGACCTGCA
>NW_003299132.1:281690-337999 GCF_000151645.1 Tuber melanosporum | reverse complement strand
CAGTCAGTCTATGTTCCTGGTGTATGGTCTCTTTGATCTAAGCCATTATTCTCTGTGGCCCGGGGACTTCCCTCTATCCCTTTACGGGTGCTGAGGATCTCCCAAAGGCTCTTCTACCGGTAGCAAATAAGCCCATGCTTCACTATCCTATCGAATGGTGTGATAGGGCTGGCTTTGATAGTACGTTTTGACTCCACCTATTTCTCCCACTTGCTAATTATCCGCGATAGCGATCTTAATTCTCACCTTAACTGAGCACCAACCCGCAATTCAATCTTATCTCCGCTCTCACCGTGCTCAAAAGTCCTCGGTCGAGATCCGGGTTGAATCACCCTCGTCACTGAATGACAATCTTGGCACTGCCGACGTAATAAGGATAGCACACAAGAAGGGATGGATCCATGGTGACTTTGCAGTATTACCCTGCGATTTGGTTACCACCATGGATTCTCAAGAGGTTATGGAAATGTGGATGGTTGAGCAAGCAGGTTTCGATTCAGATATGGGGAGGCGACCAAGGCTGAGCAAGAAGGCTGGTGATGCCGATGATGGACGGCGTGGAGGATTGGGCATTTGGTATGAGACTAGGGGCGAGGGTGCAACCAAGGGAATGGGTATGTTTTCTCTTTTTCTCTTTTTCGAATTGTGTTTTCCAGAAGCCACTTGGGCTAAAACTTTTGCTTTAAGAAACCGATTTCATTGCGGTTGTCCCACGCCCTACAGAGAACCAATCGACCTCCAAGTGTCGCTCGAAAGGGACCGTTTCCCGCTTGTTGTTTAATATGCCAACACATATGCTCAAAGGGGACGATGTGTCCTCCGAGTTTCCCATCCGCCGTTCTCTCTTAGAGAAACATCCAAAACCACATTTATACACAACCCGCCGTGACAGTGGAATCTATTTTTTTCCATACTGGGTTTTAAAGTTTATCGAAGAGAACCCGAAAATGGCGTCCCTCCGTGAGGACGTAGTGCCCTGGTTGGCTAAGTGTTGTTGGCAAAATCGAAGGCTTGCGGACAAACTTGGTCTCCTTGATATCCTGGTTGGGAGTGAGGAGGAGGACGATTTGGAGGAGATAGATGTCGGAGAGCGCTACGACGTCGGCTCAATGAGCACTAACCGGGTTCGCAAGCTAGAAAAGCCAAAGAACGAGCCCGCTGCAGAGCCTGGATCCGAGACAAGCAGAGCTATAAGGGCTCGTATGTTGGCTAAGGCAGAGGTGCCAATTCCAGAAGTCACAGCATACCTACCGAGCCAATCAAAATTGTTCATTCGCCGTGTGGATACTACCCACCTCTACTTATTCACTTGCCTTTATTTAGCCAAATCAGATCCTCAGACCGCAACTGCTCAGGTTAAAATTGACCCTTCAGCTTCAATCGATCATAAAGCTATTGTTAGCGCTTTTGACTGTTTGATCGCAGACAAAGTTTCGATAGGTGAAAAAGCCAATATTAAGCGTTCAGTTCTTGGTAGTGGAGTGAGTATTGGAAGGGGTGCGAGATTGATAGGATGTGTTTTAATGGATGGAGCTTCTGTCGCCGAAGGCGCAAAGCTTGAAGGATGCACGGTTGGAAGAAAGGCGATCGTCGGTGTAAAGGCTAATTTGAAGGACTGCGAAATTGCGGAAAATTTTGTGGTTGACGAAGGAAGTCAGTAATCAATCATCATCCCTATCTCGGAGTCTGGGCACTTGCTAATACCGAACCACAGCCGAGGCCAAGAACGAGAGATTCGTTCTCTTTACTGGGTTGGACGCCGACGCTTCTGACGCCTCAGGTCAAGACTCCGATGGGGACTGTGAGGATAACGATCACTCGAAAGCCGCCGAAAATGATAGTGAGGAGGAATCAGCGTCCGAAAATCTAGCCCCTAAGCCTGCCACTAAAAGTGGGGTGAACCTTGCCGTGCATCCTTCCCCCGCGAAGGATCTTCCTCCCCCTTACTCTTTGGAAGCACCCGCCTTCATCCCTTCCGAGTCTAAGGCCACCAACGCGCCGCAGGGCGCACCTGCAAAAGACGTTGCGTCCGGCAGTTGACGTTTACAGGTCTGGTGGGTTATTGGTGGGGTCTTTGGAGTTTTCCTGGGGCTGTTTTTGCTGCTGCCGAGGAGTGGGGTATGAGCCGAGTGTATAATAATGTCATTTCCGGGAACGTTATTTTGGGGGTCATGCGTTTGGGACGGATAGAAATTAGATTTGGGGGGTTGTTGCTCTTTTATGACAAAGAAGGGTCAAGCATTCGGTTTTTTTCTTTCCTTTTTTTCGTTGGCTCACGGACCATACCCATATCGTGCGAGGAGTGTGCTCGAGTATGTTACAATACATGTCGAAATTATAACTTATTCCCTCGTGATGAGACGCGGAATATTGGGAGAGCGAGTGATTATATATGATAATACGTTGCGGGTTTTTGATGGGGCATCGGAGCAAAGGAGGTAGGAGCCTATATACAGCCGCATCCGCGGATTTCTCATATCCCCCCAAGTACTACGAGACTCTTACTGTCCTATTTCTGTTAATAGGTATCGCTATCGAGGTGCCAGGAGGGGTACGAGAGCTTTACGGACGTGGGTGTACGCTTCGGGGAGATATCTGATCGCTTGTCTTGCCTTATGATCTAAAGGAAGGGTAATGGTGGTTTGCGTTGGGTCTACAACACAACCAGAAGCTATTCGACTACATCTATTCTCCGTCCGGCGAAAAGTTTGGCCATAATGTGCGTATCGAAATTCGGGAGAAATGGTCGTAGTTTTGGAGCCCGGGTGAACTTTTTTACAATTGGAGATTTTCGGAAACGAGTATCATAACATTTTGTATGATACGAGCCCTCTTTCAACTCTAGGCGCTCAAACTGAATTTTCGAGCTCTTCTGCACAAGGTAATTCCCTAGCGCGCCGGGGGGGGGGGTTAGTTCTCGGGTCTGCGGGCGGTGAGTGGTAAGATGTGATTTAGATCCTTGGCTACTTGGGTGTATAATTTGGGGATTTGTGAGGGGTTTGACGTAGTGGACTCGAATTGCTTGTATTGTTCGAAGGGGTATACACTGTGCTTTCGACCGGTAGCCGTTGGGCGACAGGGGGTTGTGTCCGAGTTGTGTTTGGGGGTCCTGGGGGCGTCGTTGGTAGGGGTGTATTTACAAGGGCTCAATATGGCTCTAATGGCTGTTTATGATAGTTGGTTAGGTGAGTTGATTTTTTCCACTGCGTGTGGGAGGGTGGTATGGGTATCGCGTATCGTATGGTAATGATGTTATGATCGACTATCTAACCTATTGGCTTGCAAGGCCCCTACTTGAGGTTCCTTGAACGAGGTCATCATATGGTAAGCTGTATATTACTTGGAGCGCTCTTATGCTTACCTATTGAGAATGAAGGTGTCTACTGCTGTCCTATCATAGGTGTGATAATTATTGCACGGTACAGTACTGGAATAATTGATAGTTAGGGTTGCGGGTTCACTATGAGAGGGTAAGCAGCCGCAGTATCATAATAATATTATTATAATATCATCATACTTGCAGATTGCTTAATCTTCATTGGGGCTTTTGACATCTTTATCAATTGGCAGCCATGGGTATGTAGCGACGGAATCTCTGGGGAAGGCGGGCTTGTTGAAGCCTGTGTTTGGCGTAGGTTATTAGCTGATTTTTGAATCGGAAGCCTCGCTCTTATTAGATGTTACTGTATAGCTGTTGGTCATAGAAAGTGCGGAGTATCTGTCAATGCACTACCGTACTCTCTGCTCTTCCCTCTCAAAGCTGAATCCAAGCACACCTGCCCGGAGGTTAGACTGGTTGGTATTTGTTCACGGGGCGCAAGTAACATCTCGTTAAATACCTGACTAGCGAGGCGATTCAATTGGTATGAACCCGGGAGTTTCAGTCGATTCCCCGTCATTATGAGATATATTATTGAACGGTGCATCGCGCAGGTTGGGGTAGGATAACCATTGTCAGTGATATTATTATTGTTTTTAGAAAACAACCTTGCATCTCCGGGAACCGAGAGCCCGAGAGGAGGAAGGAAGGATCAAGCCGTCATGCTACAAGCGAAGTGGTAGAACTCGGCTGCGAAGTGTGCACTTGGGGCGAGGTTTGTGATGGCTCGGTCCCCTCACTTTTGAGCAGTAACTGTAGGTTTTGGATGTTGGCTTCGTAAGGTCTGGGGTGGCATGTGAGGATCTGTACAAGATATTGATCTGTGAGTAGACTACCTGTAGTCTAATTGATGCTGTTCTTTCCCCCATATCATAAGCTCTGGTTTAAACGGCAATAAAGCTCCCCTTGAACCTTACCTGAGTCATATCCCTTCCCGTGTAGACTAACGGCCACTATCACACGGGGCCATTCCCGCACTGCACCGCTGCTCCCGCCCCGATACGGGATCGCCATCAAAACCGGAACAGGGGCTCTTACAGCCACAACAATGACATCACACCCACACTTATACAGTATAATACCTTGGCAACGACGTCAACAACCATTCCCTCTGAATTGTAGAGATAAAGATCGCTCTCATCCATTCCCCATGCTTGCTTCGAAACTCCTCGACCCCAGGATGAATCCACCAAAATGCTCTGGTTCCGCTCTTCTCCCCCCAGCGACCGCGACGCGGACACGCGCCCCCTCTTGGCAGATTACGATGCCGTGACGACCCTCCAATGCAAAGCTGCAGCGAAGCTGCACACGTACCAGATGCTCCGCGCCGTATCTAAGGGTTACTATCCTAGCACTGAGCAGCTGGTAGTCCACTTGAGGACCCTCCTGTCCGCGGATGTGCTGCGCCCGGCGAACGCGCAGTTGAGCGCTGACGGGCGTAGGCTCGTGCGACATATGCGGAGGTTGATTGAAGAGTTCATAGAGTTTCTCAGGGATAAGAATTCGGAGGACCAAATTCAGGAGTTTTTGTGGTGCGTTACGAGGGCTCGGGTTGAGCTTGATGTTGGTGATATAATGCAGATGGCTGGGAGGGCAAGGGGAGGTGCTAATGTTGGTGTTGGTGGGTTTCCCTTTCTTCCTCAGGATTGGTTTTGGTTTTTTTTTTGGTAGGGAGGCTAATAGGGTTCGCCTGTCATAGCTTATGGCTCACTGCATACCGTTTTCGACTTACTCCTGGCGAATAGTGACTTCCGGAAGTTGCTGGCAGACTTAACGACCATCACTCGACAGGTTTTCGCTGACACGGCTGCTACGTCCGTGCACGTTGTCCAGACGGTAGCAGAGACGGTAGAACCGAGCGACGCGGAGCTTGTTGCAATTAGTTCCAAGGCACCAGCATCCGAAAATGAGGACTTTGGGGAAGTTCCTGCAAAAGAGGTTGGCGAAGTCATTGCCGAAGGCGCTGTTGAGACCGCTACCCAAGCGGTCGCCAGTGCTGACCGGGAATTGAACAAGGCCGGAAGAAAAGATGCCCTGGTGGAAAGGATGAAAATGGTGGTTATGAGACTTCGTCAGAATATGGATTATACGCAATCCGTGTCGCTTCTGTCGGTACTTTTGAAGAGGTATGCAAGGACTTACTCGAGGGCTTTGGATGTTGCGACCACCGCAGTCGTGGAGGATATCGAACCGAATCCAGCGCTGGACGGGGCTATAAAATCCTTCTGGTCCTTTGTCAAGTCTTTTGGAGACAGAGTGGAATGGGATGAGCTCGGGGTGAAATGGGACAGTGATGGACCATGTTCATAGAGACTCCGAGTTCGAAAACGCCATGGAGGACGTCGGAAACTCTGTTCAAGCACTGCTCACAGACCCAGACTTCATCGTCTGCGCCGACGAAAAGATTGCCGCCATCCGCGAGAGGGTCCGGGGAATCGGCACTAAAGGCACACTCCGAGGCGATATCGATGACGCCTTCGGTCAGGCGCAGCGAGTCTTCACCTCAACCCTCAACGACAAGGACATCTCCAACCTCCTCCGCACCTCGGCCACGATCGCAAACACCCTATTCCCCTCCGCAACCCACCCCACAAACCCGGAGCTAATAACTGACTTCTTTAACGTCTTCCTCCCCCTTGCCATCCAATCAATCCAATACATCCCGATCCCCCGCCTAACCATCTCAACCCCATCTATAGACCTCCTGCTAGAAAACCTAATCTTAGAACCGGGAGAGACAATAAACGACTCCTCCTTCCTCCCCTTCCGCATGCGCATAGAAACCCAAAACGCCCTGGAAATTCGTAAGGGTCGTTGCAGAGCCTGTTCGTCAATAACCTCCCTTGCGACGATAAAGCTCGATGGGATATCTCTCCGCGCGGAGGACGTAGGATACTGGCTTCGTGCACACCACGGCTCGATCATACCGGGATTCACAGACGCGGGCCTAGCCAGCTTCTCGATCGACAAACGAGGGATAGACCTCCACCTCGATGTGGAGATCGCCAAAGACCGCATATCAAGCATCCTCTCGCTCCGTGGTGTGCACGTCCAAATACACAACCTGAACTACACCCTCCGACAATCACGGTTCTCATTCCTGTCCTGGCTCTTCAAGCCTCTCTTGAGGCGCCTCGTGCGGAGAGCGCTTGAGCGCGCGATTGCAGAGAATGTTAAAGCTGCGCTCGAATTTGCGGATCGGGAGATATTGTTTGCGAGGGAGAGGTTGAGGGCTACGAGGATTGCCCAGCCGAGGGATCTGGCGACTTTTGTTAGGGCAGTTATGGCTAGGTTGCGCCCGGAGCCGGATCCCGATGTTGAGGTTGGTATTGGAGTGTTACCGGGGAGGGGTGAGAAGAAGGTTTTCCAGGGTAGGAGGACCCCAGGCAGTCTTGTCCATCTCTGGGAGGAAGAGGGGGAGAGGGCGGGGGAGATTGTGGATGAAGGGGCGGTTGGGGGGTGGAGGAATGAGGTTTTTGACCTGCATGTTAGGAGTTTGGAGTGATGAGTTTTATGGATGTGACATATGCTGGGTTGGGTCTCGTTTCATGCCATTGCGGGTGGTGTGATATCGTTCTGTTTTTTTATCGTAGCCAGCATTCGTGGTTTTAGCTCCAGTGTTTAATATTTTCCATTTTCTCCGTGCGTGATATGATACAAGAGTAATAAAAGCGTATCATGGAGTTTATTTTGATAAACGCACGAGAACAACTGTAAATTGTATTCATGTGCTAACCATACGAATGCCGCCCAACCTTAATATCAGGCTCCAATGCAATCGGTCAGTAATGTTGAGACTGCCATCATGTATTATGCTGTTGCTCTAGACAACGTATCGGAAGGTGGACGAGGACTAGACTACCAGATCCGCCCAACCATCTGCGGTAGCTGCACCACCATTAAAACCCCCCCCAATCGGATACTCTGAGTACAAGCATCAGAATATTAGAAAAGATCGGGCAAGTCGGAGTAGTCCCTAAGAACCCAGACCAGTCCGGGCAGGCGTAACATGGGACTGATGATTCTTTTTTTGCTTTTTTCTATATCTGAGTAAAGTTTCATGGGGAATTGGGCTGTTAGGAATTTGGAACTTTTGAAAAAAAGTCTTTTAATGATAGCAGTAACGATTGCTGGCTTTCCACAGCGGTCAAGTTGCAACTGCTCCAAGATTTCAACTTTTCTCCACTGCCCTGTTTTTGTTTTTTTTCCATGATGTCAATTTCACGATTCCCGAGATTCCTTGTTCTTATCCCTGTTTTTGCTCGATTTTTGCTGTACTATGTGCAAGTATTTCCATACGTATCATACCCGGGTATGACACTTGTACCCAACGATCGATATTCCTCCCATATCCGGCAGCTAACCACCCATACCCCCTATGGACGCCACATATCATATAAACCATTCACTCCCTATTCCGGCATTCACGATCATCCCAGCTATGACTTTGCTGGACCGTTCCCGGTAATTCTTATGCGGGTTTTTGTCGCATGGGGTACGCCGGACGAGCTCCTTTGAGAAATCTTGCGTATCATAATGCCACACCGGTAAGTGAGACTGCAGCATCACTTGTCTGGGGCTCGACGTAATGTGCTCGTGGATTGACTTGAAGTGGACCCACTCACCATGCGCGTTGTAGACTCCGCTCGGGCACGTCCGTCCGTCCGTCCCGTGCCGGCCAGTTCGGGTGGCGTATCGGGGGTTTCGGCTGGCTCCCCGCCGGCCGCGAGTGGGTTGAGGTATGGGTGGTATCGTGGTTGGATTTGTTTGTTGAGGGACGCTCCTGAAAGTCCTTGTTTGTGATGGTTTTGTTGCGGGGTGGATTTGGGGGTTTTGGTGGTGGTGGGTGTTGGCAACTTGTATAATATATAATGCTACGTGGGTGAAATGTGAGAGTGCTGGACGTGGATCCGTGAGCGGTATTGCTCCATGGGGATCGACAATCTGGTGGGTGATGCCTGCCAGGACGTTAACTGGATATAGATTGAGTTTGGACCGGAAGGGCTCTGGAATATTCACGGATGGCAGATGCCGAACGCGACCGTAAAAACTGGGCTGGTGATTGGTGCGAAGGTCGGAGAACTCGTACGAGTGCTTTTTTTGTACGATATTTATGTGTCGCCGCACCGGCTATGATACCAGTTATCATACTAGTTGCCCACCAAGTAAGTAGGCAGAGGGTTCACCAGTCAACACCGCACTACGCCAAATCAAATCATGCGATATCACTCATGGTCGCTTGATATTCTCCTATTTGATATTGTCGTCATCCAGCCCAACGCATCAAAGAGATGTCTACCTATCTATTTGTCGTAGCATGAAGAATCTACGGGGCAATTTTCATGTATTTAATTAAGGAAACCCGACCCATCCCGTAGAAAGTCAAGAAAGTCACCAGTACCATTTGCGCCTGTAAAAAACCATTGTATACCCTCGATTAACCCACCCGCGCCGGGCAAGAAGCACACGAGGGCGGGGATCGGCAAAAGTAGATCATATGGCGGAAAAAAAAACCCCCCCGCAAATACAGTAACAGCCCCGCGACCCCTGCCCCCCCGCTGCCGTGCGGTACTTCTTGCCTGTTGTGAGCACTGTGCTAGTATGATACAGTGCAACACCTCCGTGGCGTCCCATTCCCTTTGTCACCAGGGAGAGAGAAAAAAGTAGACTATCGCAAGGTTTGACGACGTTTGGGCGGTGGGCACCGAGTTTGATTTAGTGAGAGTATTCCTTGTCAGTGTTACGGTGGCATCGGTAAAAGGGCTATCTGGCCCGGTTTGGGTGTTTCTCGGGTGATCAGTGGGGCTCTACCAGTGGAGAGTCCCTTTACCACCGAATCACGGATGGGTCAATATTGCGACAGTGGTGCTGTTTCGTGAGGGAGGCTTGATTGATGGGCAGTGCTGGGGTTCCCGCCCATGGTTCGGAGTGTGGTGTTGAGTATTGTTCCTTTGGGGGGGGGGGTCCTATTACGGCAAGTCATAAGACTTCGCCTATATACCCTACTGTAGACCTCGTAGATCTTTGATTTCAACCCGGATTATGGGATTTTCGATTGCGGATCCAATAGCGATTTGGAGCCCCCTTGTCCTACTGAAATTATGACCCTGTGTTGGAATCGTGGGGGTACTTCTAACGCTAGGAACCCCAACAACCGCGAACTTCTGGACACGATAAGAGAAAAAGCCTCCTCAATTTACCGGTAGAAATCCCGTTATCCCACGATAGGTTTAGTTTGATGGGTTAAGAGAATTGCGAATACCGGTACAACACAGCCAATAGGCTGATCGTATACCATGTTGGGAAAACCCTAATCCCTCTCTAGAATGATATACGAGTACTTTGATAAACTATGATACAAGTGCCGGGCTAAGAGTTAATGAACAATTAAGGTAGGTTAACCTGCAAATAATCCCTGAATTGTGCGAAAACATATAACATGTGCCTGGCAATCCCTCTCCCGAGTTTTTGTCTCAGAATCCGGGGATTACAGAGCTCGCGGAGATAGTGGATTGTAAGGCTTTTTATGGCGCTTCTAAAGTTATCCCAGTCCCTGGGCTAAGCCACTTGTTCGTGGTTCCTCTGCACCGGAACCAGGTAGCACAACGCGTTGGGAGTTTGTATTAATTGTTGCTCGTCGATACGGTTCCGAGAAAAACCACCTCCTATCGTGCAGCCATGAAATCCTTACTACCAATTTTTCTGGTCCTTCCTTCACTGTTCGCTCTCCCTCAACAAGTTCCTCTTCGTTCCCCAGAGAAAACATCGAGCAATGCGTATTGCGCCACTACCCCTGAGTCACCTTATTACTATCAGGCTCGAGGAGCCGCTTCAATAGCGATCAACGTGTTGGGCAATAGACCATGCATTCAATCGAGTCTCTCGCAGTGCACGTCGCTTGTCAAGTGGGGAACTGCTGAAATCGAGATTTGTGGCGAGCGCGGATATGAGATACTGTGTACCAAGGTTGGAGAATACGTGGAGCGCATCATGGAGGAATGCAAGGAGTGGGACGAAACCAGATTTGTAGCGGAAGGGCTCTGGGCCACGAACGGAAAGCCGGGAGATGAGGATTTCAGAGGGGTGTTTCTTCATCACACCTAGGGTTCTTGGGTTGTTGGTATTTGCGGTTTCTGCGTTCGTGCTTGGAAGGCTGTGGCGGGGTTGGCTCGGTGGAGGTATTGGAGGCTCTTTCTATTTGTTTGTTTAGAAGGGTACGCGTCGGGTACGCTTGGATACTGGTCTGTACAGTACACGACAGTTGTCTTTGAATTTGACCACCTTTTGTCATATCCTAGATGCTAGGAACGAATAGCACCAATTGAAAGTGGTGACGTTGGCTGGGGGATGGGCCTTACTTGGACCCCGCCGTCCTTGAGCGGATGTGGGAGAATTGCGACCATTGAGCATTCTTGCCCTAATCTTTATCAACTTCAATATTGTGGCGGGGGCCAACGAAGAATGATTTATGGCCCGGCTTGTGAGTTTAGAAATTCGGTCCTTTTGAGGGAGCTCAAACAGGAAGAAAGTTTCCTATTCACATGGCTGAATTTTAAACTCTCGAGTTCAGGTCATACAATACGGGTATGATACTGGACTTGAGTACCCTTAAAAACTGGTCCAGTTGAAGCCGGGTCGGCGAACAAGGATAATAAATTTTATTGAAACCCTCACCCCAAATCGTTTGAGTTGCCTCTCCTCGTAAGGCGCGGCGTAAATTTCTTTTTATTTGTCTCAGCGGAGAGTTGAAAGCCATTCTTCTTCCCTGTGACTTTCTCCCCCTAATCCAAAGGAGGGAATTCTGGACGACTAGCGTGGGGGCCAATTATTCCGGTTTTTACAGTATTGGCGATATTCCGGCATAATATTTCAGGATCATAGTCGTTTCGGGGCCGATCATTGCTTTATCACCGAAGTGTGTACTGTAGGTCCCAACCACATGCAAGGGCTAACTTGCTCGCAGGAAAAGCGGAGAATCAAGAATTCCGACTTTGATGACCACCGGTAAGAGGCCCAGCCAACCTGTTTCGGCGTGGGTAGTGATGGGGGCGGTCCACTACATACTCTCGACAGCAAACAGTGGACGTTTGATTTGGTCATTTTCCCCGAGTAGACTTAGAAAAACCCTAGACCGTGCGAAGGTCCAGACGATGTTTTCCTCTTGTATTTCGAGCTTAGTACTCTGTGGGTGTTTGTGTTGGTTTGGTTAAGGGAGGTGTGGATATTAGAGAAGGGGATAAGTTACTATCTGAGTAGGTATCCTGGCAAAGCTTAGAGAGAATGTTAGCCGGGAGGTTTTGAATTAGAGGTATTTCTGAAGAGCGATACGGTAGGGAGATGGGGGGTTTGAGATATAGTTCTTGATTATCTACTGCATCAAGAGGTTATTTTGCTTGGGTGCCTGGCATGCCCGATTTGACCCAGCGACACCTCTTGGACTATCCCTAGTTTGGAAATCTTACTATTGTTCTGTTAGGTCATTTGGGTTTTAGAGCCGCGTAGCTCATCTGGGCCATACCCGTCCGTTGCTTGAGCGGTACCTGTATTGGGGAGGTTTTGGTAAGGTGTCATTTTTAAATTGTTTATGATACTAGGATTCGAGGTCGGGATCAGAAAGACTTTTTCCTTTTGGTAATTTCTAATTTATGATGGTCGGAACTTATTGCCTGACAAAATTTCATGGTATTGAGCCATCCCAGCCCTCCAAGACTCTCCCGGCGTATCATATATTGGCAGTTCTACTCAAGTTATAATTCGAGTGATCAGTAGTGTTTTAGATGTGAGTTGGGCCATCGTATATCATACTCGTAGAATGTGCCTTGGGCCCACGTGTGCGTAGCTTCTGTTAACGGAGATTGTTTTTTTACCTCTTTTGTGATTCCGTCTCCACTTCTTTCCACCGGAATCAATGCACTGCTCGTAATGTGGAGGGTCTATAGGCTCTAATGGATTGACGGGAATATGTAATTCGATGGCGATGAGCCGGAGACATGCTCTGATATATAGCTGATATATCTTGGGGATAGCAGCATTGCGATGCCCATTCCTTTCTGCTTGTTTATCTGGGGCTAAGATGAGGAGCTTATTGTTCGAGGTGATGCTATATCAAGAGTTCACCCGTTTGGATGGATGATCTAACGCCGAGATGACGGCCTACTTGTAAATATTGTGCGTTTGGATGGATTGCGAGTTATGTATCGTATCACACAGGATAATAAATTGGATTAACACCAAGCCACACCCCCCGTGCTCCCAGGGCACCCGCTTGCTGTGGATTGGATAGGTATCTGACTCCTGTGGCTTTCACGAAGAATGAGAGATGCATAAGCTAGTGCCCATGGACATTAATCGCAACCCCCCCCTAGTTACCTAGGTGGGCAGTGCGTGGTCTGGGCTGCGCCCCCCCGAACCATTGCGCCAGCAGTAACAGGTTGGGAAAAGGATGGGGAATGTGCGGGTATTGTAGCTACACCCTGCGGGGGTATCTAGAAAGGTGCCTGGAGCTTTCTGGTAGCTTGTGGACTAGGTCAGGAGATTGTGAGCTTTGACAAGCGACGGGGGTCCGAGCTTGACATATGCTTGCGGATGTTTACGAATTGCCATGCATGTCGGGCTGGCAGCTGGAGCTCTGGCGTCGGGGCAACAAGATAGGAAAGTGTATGACATACAGGATTTTGAGTCAAAATATCGAGAAATAGAGAAAGGATCGCCTAGTATTTTCTCCCCAGGAGGGTGTGGCAGAATCCTAGTGCCGATCATCTAAATGCGGGGAAGTGCAACGGTAAATTAGTTGGGTTATGGCACCACACTCGGTGGGCTTTGGCCCAACGTCTACCATTCTGGGCAATGACCGTGGATTGGAGCTATGTATGATAAGGGCACCATCCAAGCAGTTCTTGTGCATGCTTGGGGACTCGCTATGATGATCTACGCAGTAGGTTGAGCCTGGGCAGGCACGGCATCCAAAAGTGCACCAGCAAATGGCGCTAGTTAATGCCTATTGGGGGTCCGAGTTCCCTTGAGTCTGCAAGCCTTCGCTGTTCCGTTGCCCAAACCGGCCGCCAAGGCTCGTCATAAGTCATCTGAATTGTCAGTCGTCCTACTCCTGGTGTTCCGAGCTAAGGTTTGGTAGACTGGATAGGTTGGTTGGTCCTAATGATTATTAGGGTAGATAGAGAGAGCTGATGGGCTAAGTGTTGCAGCGACGGTCTGATATGTAAATTCGTGGCTCTTGGAAGTGGGTAAGCGGGGAACTGGCCATCTTTTTTCTTCCTCTTTGACACTCCGAGTGCTCCTTCTTTCACCCTGGAAAATCATGGGGGTTTGAGGAAAGTTGCCGCAATATTTCGACTATCAATCAATAATCTTCCACCCCACACTGGTGGGCCTGGGTTGGGCTTTGCACACTTCCCGTGCGCCATGAACAATCAACTCAAGTGATATTTCTGGGCGGGGGGCATTTGTATTGGGGGTTCTCCGGGTTTCATGTTTGTTATTCCTATCCATCGCAGTAGGGTCGGTAACGTGTTTGCGTTGCGTGTGCGGCCCTCAGTCCGGAGAGCCGGTGCTCGTGTGTGTGTCTCCCTGCGGACAACTTGTAGCCTCCGGAGTGTTGGCCTCGTCATATATAGTCTCCTTCATCGTGCTGCTCCACATTGCACACAAATCCTCCCCCCTCTCCTTTCTCCACCACGATAGTTGCTCTTCGGTTACTCAACCCCCGCTCAACAGAGGAGATTTTGAGATTATCCACTGGTTCACTAGCTGACCTTTGGTTTCCACACCCTGATAATTTTCTGTGACAAATATGCGTTACGTCAAACTGTCTCTTACTGTGCTTTTCATACTGGCTGCCGGTTCTACCGCCCAGTCCATCGTTGAGCTCCTTTCAAATACGCCTGAGATTAGCAATTTTACCTCTCTCGTCACTAAGTATCCCGATTTCACCGCCAGGCTCTCTGGTGCTTCGAATATCACTATTCTTGCCCCCAATGACAAAGCATTCTCTAGTACCATGAAAATGATGTCTACTGAAACCGGAAACCACACCGACCATATCGAGAGTTTGCTGGCCTATCATGTCCTCAAGGGAGCGTATAGGGCGGTAGACTTTGGAGATAAGCCAGAGTTTTTGCCCACTCTTTTGACCAGTAAGAAGTGGGCCAACATTACTGCTGGCGAGTCACAAGTGGTCAAGAGGGTCCTGATGGGAGATCATGCTGCTCTATATTCCGGTCTCAACAAAGCTTCGATGGTTTCTAAAGCTGTGAGTTTTTTATTTTTTATTATTATTTTTTTCTTTCGTTTATTTTCTCTTTGCTTTAACCCCTCTTGTAAACACAACCCCTTCTCCTGTGCCCCCTCTACTACCCACTGATTTGGTTCAGCAATACCGGGAATTGGTGGTTTACAGTGCCCGCGTTGAAGCAATCGCTCTGAATTTTGATGCCTGTAGTCAATGCACTCTACTCACATTTTTTCATTTTAGGACATCAATTTCACCGGTGGCGTTGTTCACATTATCGATAATGTTCTTACGCTTCCAATGAACGTTTCTACTACTGCTATTTCCTCAAATCTCACCGCCATAGCTGGTGCATTGACTAAGGCCGGCCTCGCCGACACAATTGACACTCTTTCCGGCGTCACCATCTTTGCTCCTAGCAACGCCGCGTTCCAGGCAATTGGTAACCTGGCGGGGGGTCTTAGCCGTGAGCAATTGGCTAGCATCTTAAAGTAGGGCCTCTTCTTTGGGGTTCCTTGTTGGCCGGCTAACTCGAGGGTCCTATGTAGATACCATGTCGTCCCTGTTAGAGCCTTCACTGTGGATCTCCAAAACAGCCAAAAGTTGAGGACTGCTCAGAGTGGGGAGATAACGATCCGAATTGATAATAGCGACGTGTATGCCAATGGAGCAAAGGTCATAGTCGCAGACATTATCACTAATAATGGTGTCATCCATGTCATTGACGGGTATAGTTGTCAGCTTGAGTTTTTTATTTATGGGAAGCTAATGTTTAAAGTGTCTTGAACCCCAATGCTACTGATGACCAACCGGACACTAGTGCTTCCACCCAGGCCCCTGCTTTCCCTTCGGCAACTGGATCATCTGATGTTCCATTTACTTCGTTGGTCCCTACACCAACGGGCTCTGGAATGGTCACCTCTTCTCCAACTACCTCTTCTGAAAATCCTAGCGAAGCAGGCTCTATTACGGGTAATGCTGTTATCGCCGTCATGGGAGCAGCACTTGCGGTCGTTGCTGGTATGATGGTCTGAGCGGTTTTTCGATTTCCTGGAGATATCAAAGGACTACAAAGGGAAATGGTTTGGGAAAATGCCCTCTACGCATGCACGCTTTTTCTGTTTTTCTGTTTTCTTGGCACCGGCGTAGTAAAGGAGTTGATCGGACGTAATTGTAAATGCTCGATGAAACACATTACATTTGATAATGGAAACCAAAATTTCAAGCATCAAGATATTTTTTCTGATATGATCTATCGGGGTTATTTGAGTGAATCGATGGAGGTGAGCGGCAGGCTGCGGTTGGGTTGGGTAATCGCTACACAGTCTAGAGTGTCCTGTGGCCACTGGAGGGAAAATGAAATTGAGTGTTTTTTCGGGTTCGGTTTTGAGAAGGAGGTTTGGACGCAGGTATGATACGGTGGTGGCTTTGCGCTATGCAATGATTTATAGGGGCCCTGTAGCTTAGTACGCAGGTTCAAATTAGAAAAGTAGATGATCGCCCCACGAGTACTGTACCTGCATCAATTGGGCTGATCGTCCAGAAAAGGGATAGCAGCGAAAATATTTCCACATTATTACCGGTACTCGGGTGTGTCAGGAAGAATCGGAAAACTGTTCCTGCTAATCCTATACAAATCCATATGGAGACAGGGGTTGGGGTGGTGGACAGACCCGACTATAGTGCAGCAGAACCTCCCAACCGCCATCTAGGCCATGATGATTTATACATTGTACGGGTAGAAGCCCTTAGGAAGGGCCCCTCTTAGCCTGCGCTTCCGGGCCTTCAAAAGGGAGTAAGAGAAGGAGAAAAAGAAGGAGATACTATGGGGGTATCGTAGTGGGTATTTTACAGGAGTGATCATGAACGATGCTCTAGGTATCCTGGCAATGTCCGCACGATTTGGAGGAGAAGGAGGTTGTTTAAGATTTACAGTACAGTACAGCACAGTATTTTATGGCTTGGATTGCCGTCCTCCGCTAGTATTGGTTGTTGGAGTTCGTTGGGGATGTTGGTTGGCTGGTTGTGGTGGATAGTATTGGGGACGCTGAGTTCTATGATACTCGATTATCATATCATAGCCATCAACTGATGTCTCCACGGTTCGATGTGTACTGCGGAGTACAGTACAGCGCATGGCCTTTAAGCCGTGACTTCCCCCAATACCGGTACAGCAGTGTGTAGACCATCACTGGGATAGAGGACTTGGAACCGAAAATTGTCGGATAGCCCGTGCGAACGCTATCCACAACGGTGCCAGTCTGCCCCGGCCCGGCATGATATAATATTTGACCCGGGGTGCGGGCACGGCCACGGTGCCGCAACCGCGAGTTTTTCCTTTTTTGGCACCGGGGGAGCGTGCCGGTCTTGTGGCCGGTGGGTAAATGCGGGCTGTGCCGGTTAGTTAATAGGAGGTATGATATGTACTTGTCGGCGTGTAGTCCGGGTGTCGAAAAACACCTTTTTGGGGAGCCGGGATAGAAATAATGAAAATGTTCAAATTTAGCTAAATTAAAGAGATTGTTCGGTTTTGTGCTTATATAAGCGCCAGGGAGGAGGGTGTTTTTCAGAATGGTTGGGATTGCGGTATGATGGGCTGTGAAATGGAAAATTCGCATTTTTTCTTCTTCTATGATAAGAGTTACTGTGTACGTGTGGTAGGGTTAGGGGGAATTTGGAGCATACCGCCGGATGGGAGGGGAATGTTATCATATCATGCATCTTCAAGCAGTGTTCGCGATGGTTCGAGGCCCCCCCCCCCACCGCGGTGCTACTGCCAAGAAAGCTAGGTTTGAGGACCACGGGACCGGCGGGGCGAGACAATATTTGGCAGGTCCCCAGTAAAGTATCAGGACTGTAGGTGATGGTGACGGACTGCAAAGTTTCTCTTATAGGTTGTGGGGATCTAGTCTAAATTTTTTGACGGGTACTTTGCGAACCAGTGGCGGGGTGGGCGCGCTGGGAACGACCGACCGAGGGATATCCAGATGACACGATGCGCATCCATAATAGTCCTGGAGTGCTTGGAATTATCTAGCGTTGCCTAAGGGATGCCATAAAATCGAGGGTTTCAAGTTATGTACCTTCTTTCATGATGTGAACCATATGAAGATATTGTAGAAAAGCTTATTATAGTACGTGGATTAGATCCCGTGGGTGGGCTGGGTAACTCACCAAATGATAGTGAGCAAGCAACTGGCACCGTCAGGTTGTGACTTCCCCGACGCTACGTATCCTACTCCCGGGCGTCCATGTGGGGTCTCCGCCGTCTTCCCCGTCCTTCCCGCCAAGCACCCGGAGCAAAGAGAATCCTCGCCAGGGACGCCGGACCCCCCCCCCTCTTTGGGAACGCCGCCCCTCCAGGTGTAATCCCTGGATACACGACTATATTCTAGAACTTAAGCTTAAATAAAAACAATGCGGTGAACAAGCTGGGAGGGTATCTCAGCCGCTTATGGATAAGCTTAGATATCCGACTATACCGGTATCCTACCCTGTAAATTGCAGTGAAGTATAAACATTGGGAGGAGAGGGAGAAGACATCTATACTAGCTGAAAAAGAAAAAGAAAAATCAGCGCAGCAGGGGAATACCATATAGCTAAAGGGAGGGAGGGGAAGTGTATCTCTTAGGAAAGGGTTCAGTACTCGTACAGTACAGCACAGCTTAGGCAAGACGGATTATGAACTTGATAGAGGCGCTTCCTCCTGGGGAAGTGGCGCTTCTTGCGTAATCTCGCACTATTACCCGCGGAAAGGAATCTCTTGGTTCTATACGGCCGATTGAATGTCTCTTCATTCTGCCACGGTCTTACGTCTTACAGTACACCGAGCGGTTGATACTGTTGTGCTTTAGTATTCCAGAAGTGCGAATATTACCAGGGGTGCTTCCTTACTATACTATAAGCCTCTCCTACCTAGTAAAGGTCTATTGTATTCTTTTTATCTGCCGCGGCCGGGGGGGGGGGCACTCCTTTATCGAGAAAGGAAAGGAAATCCTGGACGCCTTTAGCGGGGGTTAAATCATCACAGCTGGTAAGGTACAGTACCGGTGATGGGGTAGTTAAAAAAACTTGTCCATATTGATAATCTCTTTTCATGTAAGGAGGTGAATCATAACGGCATGATTCTGGATTCGATAGGGGGCATCTAGCAGGTTACCTAAGCGGTAGTGAAATGGTAGGAAAAGGGGGCGGGAGTTGAAAAAACTCTCCCGGTGCATAAATCCCCTTCGCTCTTGGTGGCCGATTATAAAATAGCTCTCTCTGCTTCTTTTTAATCGGGGGATCGGAACGAAGGCAGTTCAATTGACTGTAGAGACAAGATAAAAGGAATAAAGGTACGAATATGATTTGAGGTAAAAGACAGATAGCGATACAACCAAAATATAGAGGAAAAAGATCCAGCTTTTATCTTATGATAGATGTTCAACCAGAGGGATGACTGGAAAAACCTTTCCTCCATTAGAGACAAGCTACTGGTAGTCGGTAACAGGAGTGCAACAGACATTGTTAGTTAAACGGTATGAACATTGTGGAGCAAGAAAATATAGAAGACAGCGTGAAACTGAACATGAATCAATGGCTTGAGTTACATGTTTCAACACACTCCTCAGTAGAGGGTCAGTCATATGAAAAATAAAAAAAACGGGGGAGACACATATCCCGAAACTGTAAGAAACATTCTAGCTAAAAAACTTGGAACAGAGGTAGGAAAGACGGTCTCCCTGTAGGGCTTTTGAAAATAAGTCCGCTGGGTTTTCCTTTCCACTCACAAACTCTAACTCGAATCGGCCTTGTTCATACTGCTCACGAATGTAGTGGTAGCGTACAGTACATCAATGTGCTTGGACCGTCGATGTAGAGAGGCATTACGTGTGAGGAATTGAGACTGATGTTGTCGCCATAAAGTTTTTTTTTTTTTTTTTTGTTAAGTCCTCGGTTTATTTTGCAACCAAGTACAGGGAAAATCTATGGCATGCACCCTGAGGTAGTTGTCGCCATAAAGTACAGGTTTGAAACTTGTATTGGTGATCGGTAGTTGTTCGACCAGAAGGTTTTGTACCCAAACAAGTGACTGGGCAACTGAGGTGAGTGCGATGTATTCTCCCTCGGTGGTAGACAAAGCTACCACTCCCTGCTTTGTATAACTCCAGGCCATTGGACAGCCAGCATAAAGCGTAACAGAACCAGAAAAACTGCATCCGTCACTTAGGAAGCTGGAGTAGGAGGCATCGCGATAGACAGAGAGCAAGTTCTGTGGTGGTGCCGTTTGGCGATAGTAGGTGAGTTTCAAGTTTATTTTATGTGACAAGTAGCGGTAAATATTTTTAACCATCTGCATATGGCTTTCCGATGGATCGGACAAGAATTGGGAAAGACAACAGACACTAAAGAGGATATCAGGCCTGGTAATAATGGTAGCATATAGGAGACTGCTAATGGCTGACTGGTATTCCTTGAGTTGGGCAGTAGGCTCTATGTTGTCGCGTTTAAGAGGTCGCTCGGATGGAGAAAGCGGTGTGGCAAATTGTCTTGCTCTAGAGGGTAAGAATTTGTTCGCGATACGGCAGAGGTAAGATGTTTGTAATATCATACGAGTACGTTTATGTCTGGCGGGGGCTCTTCTACCTGACGTAGGATAATAGGGTATAGCGCATTTCAGACTATGGGAGTATAAGTAATATCATACAGTCCACCTTGGTAGTTATAATTTAAACGATGTGCGGTTAGTTATGTAGCCTGAGCGTGATAGAGAGGTCGCCAGGGTCTCAGGAGCCGCGTTAGCAACTCGAATGCCGTATGAGCACATCTCTTAAAAGGCCCCTAATGTTCATAGTTTCTTTCTACCTGGGATATAACTGAAACCTATGAGAAACCAGTAAACAATTTCAACGTTCTCACCAAAATGACACTTATAGGTTTGCCCGTGATCCCCCCAACCTACAGACATCGCCTTGTCCAACGCTTTCTTTCCATCAGCTACACATTCCCCGGATACCTTTTGGCATTGCTTCTCACCTTTTCACACTCTCGCTCCCCCCCCCCAACCACTTGGCCACTATTCTGATCCCACATAGCTAATGCAGTACTCTGTAGCAAAAATATTAGCAATAGACACCAGGCAATGAAATATAGGCGAGTGTGTACAGGTTGGGCTAACCTAAAGCTCGTCTACTGACTCAAACCCCTTCTCGTCCCACCGCCGGTCCCTTCCTTCAATCTCCTTCCTCTACTTCAAGATCTCTTCGTCAACATCCCATCCTCTTTGGAACTTCGGAAATGCTTCTCACCAACCCCACAAATTTTCCACTGCCAATGCATCTCTTACCCCCCCTCAGAAGACAAACACCCTGCCTTCTTGACGCTTATCGGGACCCCACCACCACTTTCTCCTCTTGAAAATTTGGCACCATCCTTGTTCGGCCAACCCTTTCCGGCAAACCTCTTATCTACATCCGAAGAGGAGGAAGGGGGATATAAGAATGGAAAATTAAAGTTTGTTTAGTAATTTTGTATCTTCCCTACTTTCCTTCATACACTCCGGGGAGCTGGAGGGGGCGACGGCGAGGGAGTAGCAATGGGAACCGCGTGATCCAAAATTCATCCCAAGTTTTCACATTCACAGTTTCCCCTAAACAATGCATCTCCCTTTCCGCCCGGTCGGTCTGTCGCAGTACTAACGGTAGAAGACGGTACAGACAAGTTTGAAGCTAATTCAACGGGAAAGAGAGAGTCCGGAGCACTGTAAGCCAGATATTTAGCCAAAATATCTTGCCCAAAGACATGATGATCCAAAGGTGAGGAAGTGATCCGCGCCTTGCCCACCTCTGGTTCCAGACCCGCCGGTCAGCATGCATATTTGTTTATATTCGCAAGATGCCTATGGTGCTTGCCAAAATCAATTTGCATGGTGTTCCATTTGAGAAGGGGTATGTTCATAAGTGGCAGATCGGCCGCTACTGTCTTCCCATCGCAAACAACTCAAAGGCTTTGCTGGGAATCCCAACAAACCACTATCTCCCGGCAAATCAGCAGTCCTGTCAATGATCAACTCAATTTGTTGGTCCATTCCGGGCATTTCCCCCTCTGCGTCCCCGCCATGGTGGCGAGCGACCTCCATCCGAAAGTTTAATATCGTTAAAAAGTACATACAGCCCCCGCCCAGTTTTCCATGATATTGATAAAGTTTCACCTCTTATATCATATCCAAGTACTTGCGTGCACAGGGCAAACCTCGCTGGGCCGTGCAATAAATTTATAATACCGACTGTAGACCGCCAACCACACGCTCACTCCTACCATCTTTTGTTCCTGCAATTCCAATTCACTGGTTTGTGAAACATGCACTCGGAGCGCATGACACTAAAACCTTAGGGCTTAGCTGGTATGGGATACTGGTAGTATGCCCGGAGGTGGGCCTAGAAGCTGTTCTTGGTCTGAAGGACAAACTGAATCTTGATGTTTGTAGTTTTTATAATAACTATAGACTCCTTTTCTTCGCGGACCATTCTCATAGAATATCGCTTATCGCACCTCCCATTTGGGAGCTGCCCCAACTCTTTGCCGGACTCCGAAAAATATTCACCCACTATCACTCGAATTTCCTAACCTAGTTTAATCTACACGTATAATAATATTATGATACCACACCTCCATTCAGAAGTGGCCCTGACTTTTGTCTCCTCCTAATACCGCAGGTCCGGCTTCGGGCTTTATTGCCAGGATTTGGCCTGAGAAGCTTTCTGTTCACGCTGGTACAAGCTATCACAACAGTTTATAAGCAAAATTGTCATTGCAATCAAATGACAAAAGCCCATATTGAAGAAGCGATCTTGGGTTGCCCTTGGCGTAGAAAAAAACCCCTTTATAAGCCTTCACTATAAACTCCACTGACGAATACTACTATCCCGAAACAAACAAGATAAAAATAATGAAAAAAGAAAAGGTCCACAACCACCAAAACCACCCTAATTTGAACAATGACTGTTCATCGGAATTTTAATGACATGCCCGCCCCGGAAACACCCACATTGACTAGACGTATTTGTCTTGTATTAGCCATTGTGTGGTAATCGACGTGGGTATCGTTCTTTGCACCTTCTATTTGGAAGAACGGTTTCTTGGGGTTTTCAGGTTCCCCAGCCTCAAAACTCGTTGACAAGAAGTTAGTAACTGGAGTTATTTCCGAAGAGCAGGGTTTAGGAAACAAGCAGATCACTCGGCCCATCCTTACTCCACCAAAGCCTTCCCCTCTCCCCCAAACAAGCTAGGTACCCCCTCCGCAGCACGCAACCCCGGAGCCCCAGTCCTTAGTGGGTCTTTGGGGGGGTTGGCGCAGCAAGGGATGGGGTGCCTCTTCATCCTTATCAAACTTTTCTGCTCATTTCCTCCATATGATAGTTCCATGCTGAGCTCTCTCTCCTGTTTGCGGTGTGTTCTCTCCTCTCTGTTTTTATCTTCCAACTTCTCCGCCTGCAGCCTGCCTTCGGGTCCAATGTGTATTCGCTATATTATACAACTCCCGCAATTATGAACGGGGTTACCCCCTTGATGAACCCGGCTGCGTGTTTTTGTAGTATCCTTACATAAAGCATTAGCAACAACTTGGTAACCTCAGTAGGATATCGTAGGACGAAGAGACAGTGTAGTGGGGCTCAGCGCCGCTCTTAGGAGCAAGGTGTTTAATCTTGGGTGAGAAGTATTATAATAGGAGCTGGAGAAGGTGGACAGCGTCAAGGAGGGCTGACCGGTTGAGGTCATATGTGGAGAAAATAAATGGTTTGGTGTTTCGGAATGCGTTCACCGTCTAGTGCACCGTCCAGTCTGAAACAATCTCATGCTCTACAATAACGAGGCGGGGGTCGCAACAGCACCTCCAGATCAATCCCATGTTTTGACCTTCTAGCAGCAAAATTTTGAGACCGTGAAACATTAGGTAAACATTTTTTTTTGGAACATCTGTTTTGTCGCAAATTTTAGGCGTAGACGCTTAGGTAAAACAGGCCGTAACCTCTGGCGATTTTGATCTTTACCGCCGTGTCCATAGGAGCTGGTTCTGCGGGCTTTGTTCTCGCATGATATTCCTTACCAGCGCCTCTAATCTGTAAGGAAGAATATGGCCCAGCGTGAGAAATGTCGAAAATCTCGAAATTTCCATAGCATGATGTTATTAGGGAAGTAGGGTGTTGGAGGATAAGGCAAAGATTGTTTAATGATAGTTTGCGAATGCAGTGGTGGGTCAAACTAAGGAACAGGTGGGCATACGAGCAAGGGTGTGTGTGGACTAAAATTCAGTGCAAGGAGAGGTTTTTGGGAAGTTTCGGAGGTCTTGAGACGATTGGATGTCGCACTATAAGAGTTAGGAAACTGGTGAAGAATCACAAAGGTTTTGGTACTGCCTGGGACAGCAATAGTCCAGGGGAATGGTTTGAGAAGAAGTTTGAAGGAGTTGTGCGAAAGGAATAGTGTGGCATCATGATGGATGAAGGATATGGAACTTTGAGAGGTTAGCGAGCGAAGGTGTTTGCAAAGAAACAGCTTGTGTATAAATAGGACACCTCCGGCAGCATAGAAGGAACAACAGTCGCAGACACTCTCTACCTATCATAGTCTTACCATTTGACGGAAATGAATTTTGTGAACAAATACGCGGGAGGGCCTAGTTATTTTGCCGCTAGCTATTGGTCACATAGCCCTCTAGACCTCACAATGAAACTTTGGGTCATTCCTGCATGTTGCTAGCCCGGGCAGACATCTAATGCCCGCACCATGCCCGAACCATAATACCGAACCCTCAACTTGAGCATATTCGGTCGGCCAAATTGGTCAAGTTATAATAATATTATATAAAGGCACCGTCCCCCCCCCACTATGATACATCATCTTCTCAATCAACTCAGAGTGGAGTTTACTGCTCATCAATAGTGAGCTCCCGTGGTTTCCAACCTCGGTTGGTGCCACGCCAACTGTGTCCGGGCTCTATAATTTTTGATTTACCTTTGAGATTTATCTCCTCTTTATTCTCGTCGTTCTCCTGGCTATTGTGCGAGGGAATGAAGGAAAGTTAAAGGTGAAGTTGTTTTGCCTTAAAAACTTGAATAATTGGGCGGTGTGATATGTGATCCCAAATTCCCTTCTCTGGAAAGGGGGAAGGAACACAGGAAAAAAATAGCCCCTTCCCCCAGAGATAGAAAGAAGAAGAAAATACATAATGACTTTACTGAGAGAGGAAAGCTAAACAACATGGCACCCCATCCAATTACTCAAGTTTTTACGGTACTCTAAAGTAGACATTATTCACGGAATTCAAACACCTAGCCTATGGGGAGCCAAAGGGGGCTATGCAGTAGTATACATGCATAGCAAAAAGGTATAATTCCTGCACATTTACCGTCCCAAATCCCGTGAGCCTATATCAACAACCCCATGCCACTCGCCTTTTATATTCTTTTCTATCACACCAAACAGGAAATGATCCCCAAACCCTTTCCTTGCTTAGCATATTCTAGACCAAGAGGCCATTTTTGTACGAGCACGAACCAGCTCACCTCGTGGGGCACTAGGCTCAAAGGGATGCCGGATGAGAGATGGAACATGGAGGGGATTATTACCCCCAGTAAGACAAACAGCCTTCCTTCCGCCTGTTACGGTGTGCATATTTTACGTGATAGTTTCCGTCACCCGTCAGCCTCTCCTCGCCAAAAAGGACAAGATACAGTGTGTAATTTCCCCCATATCGAAAATATATTTCCGACACGGGTGACACCAGAGAATACCCCGCCGTAGCGGCAAAGAAACATACCCCCCGAGGAACACGGACATCTAGTTCCAAGAAAGCACTCCCTACGCAGGAGATTTAGATGGCTCGAAACTAGAGAAACGGAATATCAAAGACAACCTGCCAGCCTAGGATTAAATATAACCCCTAACCTCCCCGATGTTCCCCAGAACACTGTCCTGTCAATCCGCCAACTGTTAGAGCACACCCAACCTCTTTGGGAACTCCGGTTCCTGAAAATTCCGCTCTTCGAGAGGATGGATCAGGTAGGGTAAGAACTCGAGTGATTACTAGTGAGATCAAAATAGAGCGTGCTGTGCCATTTAGAGAGGTAGATTAGTTTCGGTTGTTTCGTGTTAGGCTATCGTAGGAGCTGGTTATTCCTGGAAAGGTGGAGGAGCACGTGTGATACCTTCATTTTGTCACTAGATGGTGCGCGAGTGAGATTCTATGAGGAAGATTCACCGCATGGGAACTATCCAGGAGCGCCCGATGAGACCCGTCGTCCTCTCCGTCTTTCAGCAAAATCCCACCAAAGGCAGGGCAGACCGCGGGACATGGTCTGCCCCCGCACCGCTCTCAGGATGAACGAACTACCTCTCTGGGATCACCGTAAGCTATAACCAACTCGGTTTCAATTCTGGGCACCATTGGCATCCATTGTTGTATCATATTTGTCAGACGGAAAGCCAACCAACTTTTGCTGTGGGTGAATTTTTTTTCCCCACAAGTTGTGTAAGCAGAAGGAGAGAGCGGGTGCTCTTCGAAGGCTAGGGCAAACCCTTTGCTTTTCGTCGTATCATATGTGTGCCGTCCTACGCGTCAAACCCCATTCATACCTTAGGGCAGCCAACCTCTCACATACATATCATACCCTCGACTTCCTTCCCGAATCGGCCTTTAGATCATGGGAAATCAAAAAGAGGTCGAAAAAGCTAGTGAACCCATCTCTTATCCTCACACACGAGGGTATGAAAGGAATCCATCCTCTTCCACCCAAACTCTCCGCTAGCAGGAAGGAGACACAGTCACCTTCACTCCACCAACCACACCACGTCCACCAACATAAATCATCAGCCAATCAACCGAGAGACAAAATGGACGGCTCCTCCAGCTCACGCAGGCCATACGCGCGCTGGGCCAGCCCTGCCGACCGCATCCTTATCAAGGAACTACTGCGCCGTCTCTGCAACAACAAAAAGGTCAACAACAAGTGGGGAGCAGAAACCTGGTCCCAGGTCACTGCCCAACTCAACAAGTCATCTATTCGCACCGGACACCCTGTTTTGAGTGCTCTCCAGGTCAAAAACCGCTACTTTTCTGTATGTTTGCTCCATTCCTTCTCCATTCTCGGATTGATGACCTAGCAGCGCCAGTATGTTGATTTAGCTTTTTAGTTGCAGAAGAGCTGGAGGGATTTTAATCATTTGTTGAACACTGAGGGAGTTTATTGGGATGGGGAAGGAAAGGTTCATGCTGAGGAAGAGGTTTGGGCAAGGTATCTTCAGGTTTGTGAAATCGCACTCGCTGTATTTGTCGAGGGGATTGGGGGCCTAATGAGAGGGTGTGTTGGTGGTTGTCCGTAGGCTCATCCGAGGGCTAGAGTTTTTAGGCAAAAACCGTTGGAGAATTATAAGGATTTGTCTAAACTTTTCGATATTCCTAGTGCTAGGGGGACTCAGGCTACCGAATGGGCAGGTGGACAACTATATGAAGACGAAGATGAAGACGAAGACGAAGAAACCGAGAAGAGTGAAGGGAGGGGTCATTCTGCAGAGAAAACTCAGGGCAGAGAGTTCTCTCATCCTGATTCCCCAATTCCTAACAACAATAATGTCCGAGATAAGGGCAGGTAAGTGTAACACACTCCCCCGAAAAGAAGAAAAAAACAATACCTGCGAAGCACACTTCAAAAGCTACCATTATAATGGTACTAACACAAATCCTCAGGTACTTCCCTACTAGCTCCATCGTAACTCCCCCTTTCAACACCTCTCGCAACTCCTGGCGCCCGCCCTCCTCCTACTCAACAAACTCAGTCTACCCCGCCCCCTCTGCCCCCTCTTCTTATTCTACGAGCAGTACGCCCCGGAAGTATGATGGCTACAACACCGCTCGCTCTCGATACTCTCGATACTCTGGACACTCTGCATACTCCGGATACTCTGGATACCGTAGCCGTCGCTATTCCAGCCCCACTAGAGGGTGCAACAACGCAAGGCACCTCGCGAAAATCGCCGATATCTTCGCCTCTAAAATAGACAGGCTGATTACCACCATCAAGTCCCATCAGGAGAATGAACAGCGGAGGAAGGCCCCAGAACTGCCAGCCCAGTACGTGCCATACGCAAACGCAGCCAGTAAAGCTGTGGAGCTTTACCGCCACAGGGATATCTCTAAAAAGAACCTCCATATCGCTCTTAGCGCTTTGAAGAATGACCCGCTGGAATGTATAACTTTCTCGTTGATGCCGGATACCCTCTGTATTGACTGGGTCATGGATAGAGCCAAGGGGAGTGAGGGACATGCTAGTGGCGCTGAGGCCTGATGGCGCCGGGACCGTTAACATATCAAATCTGTTACTCGCCAACTTTCACACCTTCTGTGTTTCATTCTATGTGGTTTGGGCAATGTATAGTAGTCTCTCTGATGGTCAATTCTTTGTGGGCTAAGCTTGTGTATGTCGTCTTCACTAGCGCGAGCCTATTAGTCAAGTAACAAACCACCATAATATAATCCTCTTATTCATCGCTAAACGTAGATCACAAACAATCACTCGAACACTAAACCGGATTAACAAGAGAAAGACGTTGGACACAATGGGCTGTACGCAAAAGGAAATCTATTGCTTAACCACTCTATTGTACCGGTTGTCATAGTTGAGTGGGTTTCGTATGTTCCCCGAAGACCTCCCCCGGAAAACCCCTCAAGGGAAATGATCATCTTTTTCACCTTTGAACAAAACAATCAATCTAGTTTATCCCACTACGACTCTTATGTCCCTTCTCCTCCCTACCTACCTATTTCCATCTCTGCTGAGGTGACCTCTCGCACTTTTCTTTCCACCACTCCAATCGCTATTTCCTCCTCATTAATCTCGCCTTGACAAACCTCCTTGCAAGCACTAGATCCCCCCCCGGCTGTCACCCCTAGTTCTAACATCTCAGTACACTTGTCCAGTACCTTATCTAACAAAAGGGGGTCTCACTATGCCAGTTCAGCGCGTTTCAAACAGGAGCTTCGCAGCTCATATAGTGAGAACTGGAGAAATAATCTGCAGGGAGGATATGAGCCCTGGAGGTGGTTTTCAAGATGCTTTGGTGGCTCAGAGTCAGTCTGCAATGTCAAGCCCACACCAGTCGATAGAGCAAGAGAGGTGCAGACACCGGCGTTGAATAATCTCCAAGCCAACAGCACCTCGCACTCCGGGACTCCAACCAGCAACCCCTCCTCTCTCCCGGCAACCTTAGTCTCTTGTCTACAGATTCTGTCAAACTAGTAGTGAAATTACACCGTGAGCCAAGAGGCCTCATCACGTACCGCGATGTGATAAACACCCTTCAAACCGCGCGATGGTACACATTCCGGATCTAAACTAGCCTAATAAGGCTCCCTAAAATTTTTTGAGGGGGCGGTTTTCCAGAAGTACTAACTTTGGAGTTGGAGGTATTCGAGCTACGATCACTCGGTCATCCCCCAGCCGAAACCTCTTTTAATAGCTTATGAATGCACAAGAATCCTAGAAGAAAGGAAGCGCACCCCTCTCTTCAGGTCCCTGCCGGGACGACGAACACCCTGAAAGTCGGACACAACATCCCGAACGATATTGTGTTGGAAATTGAGGACGACAGACAGGATAAAACCGGTTGTCGTTGCAACAGTAATGACTGAAAGGTGGGTTTTACGCAGTGGACTAAGTTGGCTCTAATGGTAATGAGGGAACCTTGTATTGTATGTGTGTGAAGAGTAGAGAATAAGGAGTGAGGAGAGTTTTATACAAGAGGTGTGGAGTTCGTTGTTGACTTGAGGGTTAAGAAGGTTGAGAAGAAAAGAAAAGAAAAGAAATAGGAGAGAAATAAGGTGAAAACTTTTCACTGCTTACGCGTCCTCATCTGAGAGGTATGCACACCACTGTAGCCTCCAGTCTGAGCTACGGGTACTTAACTGCCATTTTCAACATATTGTGAAAGATAATAAACGAGTGACACACCATGCAGAACTACCTCTTGTCCACAAGTCAATGCTCAAGTATAGGTGAGGCGGCCTTCAACACCGGAATGCAGTACTGTACACAGCCCTTCAAAAGGCCTCTCTTGTGCCCACCCCCAAACGCCTTTTTTTTCTTTACCCCCCATTCAAGTTTCTAACAGTCCTCCCGCAACCATTCCTCGAAGCACACCACGCGATCTTGCCGCCAGCGAACAGCCACCATACGCAGTTCTCTTTCCGGTAGTGCTCAAAACGGCTTCGGACCCTGACGACTCAGAAGGGAGACATCAGGGACCATATTCTGTTTATTCTCCGAGTGCCGAATACCTATTTCGAAAACCTACACCACACGCCGGGCCCCCCGACGGAGAAGAATAAGGCTCAGCCAAGAAAACTCTACGATCTGATCATTACTACAAACAGACTCCTCCCGATACTGTAGTCGCTTTTCCGCCGCCAAGTCACTGAACTACTCTGGCCGAACCTAAATCCGAAAGGTGACATTCTTTTGATAATCTGGAGGGACACGTCAATGGGCTTCGAGACCACCGCCTACGCCCGCTCCACTATCTCAAGGACGTTGGCGAATCTTTTCAATCCCTCCCGACGGCTCCGACAACTTGAACCCCCATATCGAAAAATGACCCGGCCCCATAATCTCCCCGTGCACTAACCACGAGAAATGCCCCATGCCCGGCTTTGGCCCCAGTAACGGTACCCATCTCAAAGACTACTGTCGCTTCCCCCATCGCTATGAGCTCCCCGGCTATCTGCAGAGACTCATGGAGGAGTGACCCAAAAACCACGAGGACCTCGAGTACTCATACGTCCCCTTCCGTCGTAGCATCGACCACCGCACCGACACGAATGACAAGATCAGCCCAACAATAGACGACTTTGGCATAACCCCCGTCGACGGCAAACCCGACACGCTAGTTCAAAGTTCATATACAGCGCCACAACTCCGCAATTACAGTCTAAACCTCCCGCGCATCATCCTCCCACCCTTCAAACGTGATGGGCATATCATACTCGACGCTTGCACCCCGACAGGCTCCATCGAACGCCGGGTCGTCTCTAGGAGTCGCCGAAAACCGGAGTACAGAGGGGCGAGGAAGGGCGGATGGGGTGATCTCTGGGCGCTTGGAGCGAAATCTCGCGCAAGGCGGAACATAAAGATTCGCGATGGCAACAAGAGGCTAATGTTAAAGTTGATTCCCATCATAGACCCTCATGGTGATGCGGTGAGGACTATTGCCAAGGATAAGACGACCGCCTTCCCGAAGGCTCGGAAGAAGGAGACAAAGGAGGCGAAGGTCTCAAGGCTTTAGAGGAAGCTGAGGGCTAGGAAGTGGTATGCCGAAATAGTTAGCCAGCACAAGGAAGAGAAGGAAAGGAGGCTGTAGGGGAAAACAGTGGCAGAGACTGAGGCTAGGGAGATGCACGAAGAGATGGTTCGGATGCATGGCGAGATTCAATTTAACTTATTTATCCTTGCACCGCGGAGCTAGCCTCAGGGCGGGAGAGAAACGGCGGGAGATTCAAATGCGGAAAAAGGAGCAGGAGGTGGAGAAGGGGGGGGTGCAATCCCAGTTTTGGGCTCTCAATGTAACCGTATTTTCATATCCGGAACCTACGCCATAGGCGAGTGGGGTGTGTATATGAGGTTTCCGAATTTTTGTAAAAATTTAATTATGTACCCGGCTCCGAAAAAGTGTTATCCATAGCAGCCATTGATGGTGTTTCATGGGTCGGCAGGGAAACGGCGTCGTTAGAAGAGTCGAGTGATTGTTGGTGAAAGGGTACCACCATCTCACCATCCCCGAATCCACCAACCTCTGCCACCACACGTCCAGCAGTTGTGAGGACTGGGGGGACGTATATTGTTGTGTTTGTGGTATGCTTGTGTGCGGGCAAGTGCTGCCGACACTGGGCCCGCTGGAGATAGTACTATGGCAATTTTCTGCTAGAGGATGGGAATGTCAAGGTGGGTTTCTCCATGGGAGGACCCTATCACAATCTTATCACCTGGCGAGTTTTACATACATTCCTGGGTTAGGCCAACCATGAGCCCGCTTTCGTCCACCCGGTTGGGCCGGTGTGGTGGTCCTTCGCGGGGCGTGGACTTGGAAAACAGCTAATTGTCTATCGTGTAATGTTTTGTGATCTTACTGATTATAGTTGTTAACACAACGTACGAGTGGTCGTACGGGACATCAAAGTCCGCCGCTAAACGCACTTAGTGTGGGGAGGACCACCCCTCTGTCCTCTTCACAAGTGATATTCCGAATGCTTTACCGGGCGCCGGGAATAAGCTGGTGGGGGGGTTATCTATTGGTGGAGGGACGTGGTAAAGTATGGAAATTCCGGATTCTTCTACAACCCCGACTTCTAGCAAACAAGTCCTCGAGGCATCATATGACCGCCCCTAATACGTCTCTTCCAATAGGCCCCCCGCAACATAGGCCCGTGTATTTCCCGACTCCCCGCCCCCACCGGCCCGCAAATCACTCCCGCAACCGGCCCTCCGACACCCACCGAAACCGTCCCCCCTCGCGTAGTGCCCCCTTTTACGGTGCTACCAATCACGAAGAGGCTCTTGGAGGGCTGGTCCGGGATGGATCCGTGGCTGAAGCCAATTTTCTTGATATTCACGGAATTCCGCTTGTTGTTGGTGGGGGTCCTCGGAGTGTTCAAGAGAGGATATTGAGCCATACCGTATCCAGAACAGATTTGCATCTTTAAAAATGGAGTACACAATATCTATTGAGAAGGTCTTCTCTATATTTCGCCATTTTTTCTCCAACATCCGCCTGACGCCCCAGACAAGTTGACTGGACATCAAGAGTGATAGAAATTCCGGAAGCCAAATTAGGCACACACATTCCCCTACTCAAGTACTCTTGAAATACACTATCCAATCCACCTAATCAGCCCTTGGTAGGTTTCGTTCGACCGGTGAGTAGGGTTGCGAATACAAGTCAACAAAATGTCCTATTATTCAAAGGGGCCACTCTTATACCACATTTGAAAATGGCCGATCCTTCTCTAGAGCTTTTAACACAGAATCGAGACGCAATAATGCGGCCAGTGATAGCGGAATTTCAAGGGGGTCTACAGTAAAGTAACATTTAAAATATTTGTCGTTGATCTCTAATTATCCTGTTATCCAAGCGAGTGTGTTGACCACATATGTGACAAATTTTATTTCGCACATTAGACTAGGAGGAGGCTCAAGGAACAGGAATTTTCAACAAACAAAATCACACTTCGCCAAGAAACTTTGGCGTATATATGATGTTGTTCATGGAGCCACGTCTTCGTTGCCCCCCCTATGAGTACTCGTCTATATATTGACATGGGATCAGAGGCGAATTTCATTTGTAGGGAAAACAGGATGCCGGGTAGCGGTAGCCACCACAGGGTATGTCATCAGTGCCATTGCGAATTCAGTCAAACAAAACCCTCATCACCCCTGCCACGCCTATTCTCGCAGCTATTTAGCAACATCCGCCACAGAGATTTCTCGGCTTCTCTCCTACGCCAGTTCTCAAGTCACTCTAACAATTATATTTACAATAATCACAAATACCCACAATAGCAACAAATCGCTCATTTACCCGCAATGTCACATTTTATCATGCTACCCATCCAGATGTGGTCCTTGGAGGGCTTGTCCAGAATGGGTCTATAACTGAGGCAAACTTTCTTGACATTCTTGGAATCGTTCTTGTCATTAAGGCGAATCCCATACGCGTTCAAGAGAGGACTTCGAGCTACATCGTATCCAGAACGGCGACACCTCTCCAAAAAGGAGAATACGATATTTACTGCGATAGTATGTGCTGTATTCCCCCCACCTACTCGGTGACCAAACTTCTAATTTTAGTAACCACCATCCAAGTCAGCAATGAGCCCTGGATCCCCAGGTTGATTGCTCCCGAAATCTCGGGCAGAGATAGTGGTTTCCTTAATGATATCCGTAATCGCGACCGGAAATGTGTTATTTCCGGAATTTCGGTTCCTGAAATCTCTATCCAGTCCAACAACTGGATCACTTTCGAAGCTGCCCATATTTTCCCTCCTGAGCATGAACCTCTTTGGATTCGGGACAATTATGGACGATGGATCGCTAGCAAGGACAACGCTACCAAATCCTCCGAGATCTGCGTACCTCAAAACCGGTTTCTTCTCCTGTCCCATCTCCGTCAGATGTTTGATGGATATCTCATTTCAATTAACCCGGACGACGGTTATAGGATCGTGGTGTTTGACGTCGATATTCATGGCTACGACGGCAAAATCCTTGATCCTGTATGCCGAAACCCAGCGGATCCCCACCGTGTATCCGATCATCTTCTAAGGTGGCATATACGCCAATCCGTCCTCGCGAATGTCAGGGGAGCAGGGGAACAGATATTCGAGCATGACTTCCCTCCAGGGACAGACATTGCGGGTGAGATCCACGCTGGTCCATATGCACGAGAGAGATTCGAGTTGGAGATTACCGCTAGGTTAATAGTGGTTTCATAAAGACCGCTGTTTTTATCTTGCAGAGACTTTGTTGTTGACGATTTGCTATAACCAGCTGCCCTATCATTACACTTCCCGCAGGCATGGTAGGATCATGGTGTGGGTGATACAAATTAAAACTCACCAAAAACGGCAATATTAACTAGTTGTGTTCGTAAATAGTATCCTTCAACGCGGTGTTTTTCTGGCTAACCTTTCTTCCATTGTACCCGTCTTCAGGCTAGCTATTGTCGGGTAGCTGGGGTTATTGCTGAATAGGGGCGCAAGAGAAGGGGAGAAGGATTTTTCATAGTTTAGCTATCTTGGAGGGGTATGACTGTTCATAAAATACGCATTTTCACCAAAGGATGAATGGTCACTACGGAGATGAGAAACTATCTTCGAAACGGGAGAATTTTTATTTTGTAAGCAGATAATCAAATGATCCGCATACCCAATTACAGTAATGTAGCCTGCGCCATAACAAGCAGGCATTGCCAACACCCTCCCATTGGCCATAATTTAAATGCATTCTGCCTGTGCCAAGAAATTAAGCATTATGTTATTTTCCTCATAAATCAGTTCCACACCAATTTCTCAAGAGCGAACAAGTAGAATTAGGTGTATAATAGGAAAGGAAAGCAAAAACCCAGAACGCCATAACAACACAAAAGAGACCTAAACCTAATATCCTATTCCGCCCTTGCCCGAGGAGGCAGGATTTCACTGCCGGAGGCGTTGGTGGTGTAGTCGCTGCCCTTGTTGCTCGGGATCGTTACCACCGACACATCCCGGGCTGACAATGAGGGTGCATGCGAACATGGTTGGGGTGGTGGGTGGGAAAAACCAAAAAACGCGTCGACAAAGAACGGGGGTGGTAGGAAGCTTGAGGATCCTGTGGAGAGCGTGGACTGGTGGTGCTATATATGCCGGACGTGTGGGTACTCGGGCCCATCCGTGCTAGCTATAACCGACGCGTCCGTCGGGGACACTATGCCATTCCCCGTAACCTCCGAGACAGCGCCTGAGCGCTCGAGTGATATCCTATGCGCTTTGCCCAATTGGCAACGGGTTTCTCCAACCCAGCATTAGTACCGTTTAAATTTATGATCTGGTTTTGAAATTGCAAATAGCAACACTTTATGCGAGCTGGTCGGTGTAATAATTATAGTGGTCCATATACTCACCCAGCGTCCTTCATCCGCTATCGGTTGGCGCCCAGATTAGGTAAGCACCTCATGAATTTAGGATACTCATCCAGTGGTCCGTTATTCACTCTCGGTTAGCGCTCAGATTGGGTAAGCGAGACACTTGTTTAATATACTGGTCCAGCAGCCTCTATTCGGCCTCAGGTTAATTCAAGGTTATCATTGTCTGACGACGGAGGATTGATAGAGGAGGGATACCAAAGGGCCGGCGTCACTTTGGAGATGCCGGAAACTCATTCTGCGGTAGGTGAGAGTTCGGATCACAAATCAGGACTTCGTCTTCCGTTGTGCCGGGATGTTCCTCTAGGTTTCGGTGCGGGTTCAGAGCCCGGGTAACCGGTATGGAGATGCTACTGTAAAGTTTGTGCCTTTTACTCTCGGGATCATGATGAATGAGCTACCATTAGAGTGTATCCTCTACGGGCTCTGGCCTAATGTACTGCAGGCTCCGGGGGGCGGATTGGTGTGGCTGGCTGGCGGGAATGGTGCCCATTCACGGAATATCACTCGGTATCATTAAATGTTGTTTAGATGGTTGACACAGTGAGCTTGAACGATGAGTTGGGAAATCGAGGAACTCTTAGTGAAGGTCAAGATGCCCGAACCATCTACTGATTGGAGCGAGACATAGACTAAGAGCGAACGATGGTAGGAACGAGTGAAAGGGATCCATGGGGGTATATTCAATCGTGTAAGAGGTCGAGGTGCGGTCATGGCATTTAATGCAATTGTAAAACTGTAGTAGAGACAGAAGCGTTTTCATCAATAAAAGTAGAACTGAAGTGCTTCTCTCTGCATTATGGGTGATCACAGCATTTCACTCTGCGTCAAAATAAAAAATAAAAAGCGAAAGGAAGTGCTTCTGCATGATGAGCAATAACTTCACTGGGTGGGCATAGTGCTTCCATATCGATCTGCAATTTATCATAGGATGTGCGAACACAACCCGGATCGAAGCCAGAATCTGCGGTGTAGCCCGCTTAGCGTTGTGCACTAGCCGAGCGGGCCTCGAGCCTCTTGGCGGAGGAGGAAATGTGGGAAGAGGTAGAGGAAACCCGTGGTGAAGATGGGAACTACGAGCCAGACACAGAAGGAGATGGTGAACTTCCCCAGGCATTAGACTCGGGGATAGCGGGAAGGTCCTTTGACGAGTTGTATTTATTTTCAAGTTGCTACATACAATTTTTAGTTGTTCTGAATTATAAGGGTAGTGTGTAGAGGTATCGTGGCGGCTCGAGCCGGCTTGTGAACGACACTAAGCCCGCTATGAAAATAGAAACGTGCAGCCCCCGTCCTAGATAACCCCCCTTCTGAACCGTAAAGCCCCTTCGCTATTCCCTACCCCCCCTCACCCCGATTTGCGGTGACACCCCTATCATTATGATAAGATCATGTCCTTCAACTTTTGCAATCTCCACTCCTCCCACCTTAAGTCAAAATCCAAGCCACCAAGGAACCTGAATAATGGTTACCTACATAGACGCTTCACCGGATGAAGCCTACCTCCCCCCCATCAATCCCCCAATTCTGGAGCGAGCAAATAAAGCCCGACCCCCCGCTACCCCTACCTTCCGGCGCCCCACTACCACAGGCCGTAAGCCATAATTGACTTCTCAGGGCAAAACCTCCTCATAGTGGTAAACTACATCCAAATAATGCAAAGTTCGAAAAGAACAAGTCGCAAAACAGCCCCTCCCTCGTTCAGTACAAGTCTCCATAAACCCCTGAAGTGTCCGTAACAGGATTTATACCTGTAAACCCTCCAGGTGTTCAAGAGGAAAGTGCCCTACTGCTGCCGTAAGTGGCGGCAGTCCAATATGCCTGTCATAACTGCGATATACCTGCTCTGCGGGTCAGAGCTGAAGGATGAGTGCCAGTACAGTAGCGGCGTGGGTAGTGAGGTTGAAGAGAGCTCACCGCGGGAAGTTGGCTATAGCTTAGGGTGATCCCAGAGGGGTAGTTCGTTCATCCTGAGAGTGGTGCGGGGGCGGACCATGTCCCGCGGTCTGCCCTGCATTTGCCGGGATTTGGCTGAAAGACAGAGAGGATGACAGGTCTCACTGGGCGCTCCTGCATAGTTCCAATGTGGTGAATCTTCCTCATAGAATCTCACTCACGCATCATCCAGTGACAACGACTATGCTTGGCATGACTCACCTTAATTGGACTTCCTAGCGCATGGTCCGATTATTCGAGTTCTTACGGTAATACCACGTGAATGAAATGGGGTGGAAGGCCTTGGCGATGACCTTTTTTCTTGGCGGAGAGACGCTGTGCAGGCCCGAAACCCGGAACTGTAAAAAGTATGAATGTTCAGCTGGAATCGAGTATGATACCCGTATTCCGTGATGTGGAGATCTTGAAAGAAATTATGATGCGCGAGGAATGTTGTGGAGGCGCAAAATTATGGGGAACCCTTGTAAGGAGATCTCGGAAAATTTGGAGTGGGACAGGCTGTAGACTAGGATCCTGCAACATCCTCCAAGTTACCGGTAATTAAGTTACCCGACCGCCGTTAACCGGTGTGCCTCGTCTGCTTCAATGCCCTCCGATAGGCGGGTGCTCGCGGAATGTCCTAATGCGGTTTCGTGGTGTAGTTGGTTCTACACCACGTTGGATGTGGAAAAAATACTACTTCCCCCCCACTAAGCCCGACCGGGTGAATCTTTGTGGGGGCCGGGCCATACACCCCTCCCGCCCATCTTGATACATACATACCGCCACCAGAAACAAGCCCATTCTCTACCGAGTCTCACCCCACCTTTTTGATCCCGATGACGCTTATAGTAGAAACTGCACACCGGAGCGGACCCAGACTGGGCAGCAAAGGGTGTTCAAGCTTCGTACATCCTGTGCCAGAGCTTAGCCGGACTCTCAGAGAATGCAGTCAGTGGGTAGGAGGTAGAAGTTCTGCTCTGATTTAGGTGCTTTGTCGGGAACAGGAGGGTGGGACGGCTCCCAGCTGCTTGGCAGCTATCATAGATGAATGAATGGAGAGATGGAATGACGAAGTTCTGGTAGCTGAATTGGTAGGGGTATGTGTAATTTGCTTGCATCCGACTGGGTGGCCTGTCGGCTCAAACTCGCCTGGTCGGAGGAAGTCCAATTATTACAGATTTACGCAGAGCTAACTTACCTGAGAGGATGCGGTAGAGACTTGGACGGATGGATGTGTTAGAGAAAGCTGTAGGCGGAGTAGTGGTTATGTTTTAGCGGGTTATTGCTGATCTGGATTCTATTCTCTATCCGACTGTTCACCGCGGGCAAAGAATGAAAAGTAACTAGAATAAAGTTAGTAAAAGTCTTTCATGTGAAACAAAAATTCAGGGTACTGTATATTACTACTACTACCGAGCACCCACAAAAAGGGGGAACTGAAGAGAACGCCTTCTAGAGCCAGCTTTGTCTACCCACCTATCTACTAACTATGCCCCCAACATCTGGATCCTCCCTCGACGTAGCATTAACCTCCTCCTCACTAATCAAGAACCTAACTCTCCCCCCCATCCTCTCCTCGTTTCTCCACACTGAGAACCCCAGATCCGACCAGTCGCTTGAGCACAGCTTCTATTCCATCAACCATTGGCCCGCAGCCAAGTTCTTCCTCCACAACGCCCTGTATTCAAACGATCCTTTCTGCCTCATCAAGGACATTGCGGAGAACACCTTCGCTAACCCCCCAGCGACGGCTATGGAGTAATCGGGCCGTGATGAATACCTTGGAAGAGAGGGAGGTAGCTTTGGATTGCCTGTTGGACAACAGCAATGGATTCTCTCCCACCAGCGTTGAGGCCGCCGCCGCCGCGTGATGGGGAGGAGACGCATGTGCCCTTCCGCCTGGATAGTGAAGGGGGTGCTTGCTGGTCGCCTTCCCTGTTGAAGGAGTATTCGACAATCTCAACCGTGTACCTGCATATGTCCAGGGCTCTTCTGGCGTCGCTGGACACAGCGGCAAGATTTCTACTGGCGAATTTAATGGCGTCTGGGTCCACAATGTTGCCAGGCACACCGCTGAGGCGCAATTGGATAACCATCATCAATTGCGAATGGGTGTGGCCAGGAAATATGATCCTGGTAAGACCTATTAAACAAACTTAGCTAGATTTCCCAACAGTTAAGGGTGTGTGCGCTAACCTAATCCTGACGAGATTTTATTGCTCAAGCTTCTCTCGGGCAAGTCTATGGTATTGGCAACAGCCAAAGCAATAAGCCCAGAATACCATCCTACCAGCCAGTTGAAAAAATTGTACATGGCTCCTTGGCCCCGCGTAACCAATTGATCGAGTTTATCCATCAAGACGACACAAGGATCCCTTAGAGGAATGGGGGTGCTGAACTCTGAATCTAGTGGTCGCAAGGCTTGCGAGGGGCGTACACGATCACCTTGAATTGCCTCTCAAGGAAGTGAATACGCCTGGTGGGGATCCGTGACCTTCATTCCACTGATCTCAACAAAGGTAAAGCCATCCAATTCTCCCAGGGTCACCAAGTACTTCAGCTGTGAAATAACCTCACAAGCTGTGGTAGTATTTCCAGTCCCAGGAGTTCCGGTGATATAAATACACGATCCGGATCCCTCCGCAGTAGCAGCGGAGGGGTGCGTATACACCTCTGTAAACTTAGCCTCACGATAAGGCAAAGACGGTGGAAGGGTAGATATGTGCAACTGGTGGCGTGCAAGTGGGTCAGGGGTTGACAAGTGAGTGCCCAGGGACCGTGTACAAGTTGAAAGATCAGTAAAGAGTAGAGGTCTTTACCACTATTCTGGAGAAATGTTAGCAAATTATGTAGACAAGTCCACAAATTATCTAACTCCACGTATGTCGGAGTAGTATATTTCTTCAAGATGCTCCCGGGAGCCCGTCTGGTTGGAGTGGTAAGGGAGGATGTCTTTTTTCTTACTTGTATTAGATGTTCCACACAGTTACTCCTCATCAAACCAGGTTGCTTCAGAGTAGGAGGAGGGCGTTGTGAATAGATCAGATGAAGTGAGTATGCTGACATTCGGGCCAAGGAGAGCACTCTTTAAACCGTGGTCCGGGAAGTGTAGGGTCAGTGAGTAGTGTGGGGCTGTCTGTGTGTGAGGTTTCCGAATAGGTGTTGTACGATCTTGGCGACAAAATTCGCTGACCTCCACGCCATTTTACACCAAAAGTGGCTGATTTCACGTAGTCACTGCTCATCCAAAAGCAATAAAGCACTAATGAAATTAATGCCATAATGTAGGAAATTACCTAGACTTTGTGGGTAAAAGGTATCAGAATTTTCCCACTGTGAAATGATGGCTGGGAGCTTAAGGTCTAGATTGAACATGGTTGCCATGTCCTTTTTATATGGGAACCTCATACAAAATTAGAAGTACCTTCTGACCACTCTCATACTTTATGAAATTGTGCCATAGACACTTATTAATACAGCTTGATACTTATGGGCAGTAATATCTAGATGTCTCTAAAGATGCTAGCAAATTTTCCTATTTTTTGTAGAGTGACAAAGCTGTGATTTTGCAAAGCGGAAATCCCCATTTTTGGTGTAAAATGGGGGGAGGGTCAGCGAATTTTGTCCCCAAGCTCGTACTGTACTTAAGCTTGGCGAAGGAGGTTCCTTTCGTATCCAAATTCGGAGTCATTGTTTGTTCCATTGCACTAGTTGTTAAGAGTTTCTTTGCAGCGAAGACGAATCTCGTAACAGAGTTTAGAGAGTTATTATTTATTTTTACCCTCTCCTCCTCCGTGTGTAACATAAAAAAAAGAACCCAAACCGTAGAAACGGTAAAGCCTGAGTCTGCCCCAAATAAACGCCTCTATCCTTTTTCTCTCTTCAAAGAACTCCCAATCCCGTCCCACATTTGCTATTCAGTAATGTGTTATTAGTATCAACCATCAATCAACTAATTGATTTGAGCCCATTACAAATTGCTGGCAGCACTCCGTGCGTCTACATCCCATTCCCACTGGAAGAACCCTTGCGTTCATCCTGATAAAGATCGAGAAGTAATTGATCTCCTTCCTTCCTCCTTTTCTTTCTTCTAGAGTACGTGAACCAGAAAATTCCCCGAAACCCTGCATCCCGGCAGCCCGTAATCTCCCGATTCTAAGTCAAAAGCTCCTAAGAAGGATTAGCGTTTTCCAAAATTTCGGGGGGTTTTTTTGATCCGGAAACACACCGGTATCTCACTTTTCCCAAGAACTTGGCAGGCATTTTTTCTCTCCACCGTATTTGTGTTTTGGGTGATACTTCACAATGAGTTTCCTGTTCCTCGCCTACCATTTCTCCTGCCATCAGGGGTGGATGTGTTGACTGTCGGCAGTGGTGGTCGGCTCCCAGTCGGCAAGGAAGAAAGTGTAACGTTGGGTTGTGCATATAGGTATGGGGCAGTGGCCATTCCAGACGATCCATGGAAGGCAGTAAGTTTGCACATAATAGAGAAAAAATCGCGGCTTGCTTGCTGCAGTCATTGATTCTCACTCGGACTTTAGCCCAAGTTTTGCGGAGGCTCCAGGACCCCCGTGCACCTTCTAGCAGGGTAACAGTATCACACTCGCCACTTTACTGAGAGTGCTTCTGTGAAGCTATGGTGCCTTGCGCCAAAAATGAACACCAAAGCCGTTGCATCATGTAACGCTAGGAGTTAGGGCTATGCCATGTACTGTACGTTGTGAGATTTTGAGATCCTGCGCTCAATTCCCAGCCAGCTCTCTGTAATTCCAGAGTTTTGATCCTTGTTGCCAAAGACTCAGTGCTACACGTTAACAGCAAGAAGAACCAAAACATTTGTGTCTGAATTTATTCTGGGCGCTCCGACATGCACAGACAATCTGCCATACAAATTTTGATCCTGGTGTTCAGGTTCTTCATGGCAGGAACGAGTACTCACTTCTTTAATTTCTATCACTTCGCAATCTCTCCCAATTTTTATATCACATTTGACATTACACATAATTTAATCTTTGGAGTGATTACTAAATGCGATAACAATGAAATAAAAAGCACGCCAGTCGTGTGAATTGAACATAAGACCTTGTAAATTATGATTTTCATGGCATAGCCCTAATTCCTCAGAGGGTTGAGCGTTACATGATGCAACGGCCTTGGTGCACACTTTAGACGCAAGGCACCATACCCCTGTTTTGGGGTTGCGTGCCCTTCTAACGTGATGGTCTCGACCTCCGGGTCCTAGCAATCACCACAATGGGAGCCATATTTTGGGTCTGGTTGTTTGGATTCATGACGGTAGGCTTTACTGGGGGGGGGTTCTCAACGATCCGGATTCTAAATGTCAATAGGGCAAGATTGATGGCTTTACCAAAGCTGATTTTTCATTGCATTTCATGCCGTCCTGGAATTCATTCCGTATGGGACTATCAACTCTGATTTCTCTTTTTTTACCCTCCCTCCCTTTTCTACCATTAACACCTGGATCGAAATCACTCCACCCTAGGCGGAGCTTCAGCATTAACTCCGCGTCTCAACAATCTAAGCTCCATCCGAGCAAGTTCCAACAGAATTCTGGACTCGAGGGCGACAACCTCCAACTTCATCTTGCCTTGAATTCTTTCCTCAAGCTCCTTTCCTACGTAAGTGTAATTCAGAAGAGCCTGAGAGATCTATTAGCGATACCCAATTTTGTAATTTACAGCAAACAAAATATACTGCTGCTAGAATTAATCCGACTAAGGGTTTCAACCAATAATGTTGTCTCTTATACCCCGCGTCATGCCTCTTGAACCCATCATCCACCTTTGCGAGGAGGTTGGTTATATCCTTTTGGGAACCGTCAGTACTGTTTCAGGTCAATAGAATCTCCTTACCTTTTTGACGGCAATTAGTCTTTTGTTAAAAGAACCTATGCCATCGTTAAGGGTCTGGGTCTCGGTACGGATTTGGCTCTCGGTCTCTGTTCCCAGTGTTGCAAAGAAGGTCTTCGGTAATAGAACCCGGGGGGTTAGAAGGGGGTGGGGCTGAATCGGGGCTTCTGAAAACGGGGATAGAAGGGGGGGGGTTCTTTAAAGTCTTGGTAAGCAAAAGTAACATGAAATATTCATTGTTTGGAAGCAGGAAAAGAGGAGTAAATTTTACCAAACCTAATAATCCTACCTGTTTTATTAAAAATTTGTTTCTTTTCCTCCAACGAGCTTCAAATGTCATTGTTTATTGTTTTGTTAGAAGGGTTTCTATTATCTTATAGCCCTCCGGTTCGAAAAAGTGTGTCCCAGCCCCTTGATCATTTTTTGATCCAACTCCCCCCCCTTTGTTGCAATATTGTCTGTTCCCACCCCGTCCGCCACACCCCCGGGGCTGTACCAGACAATCAAAGTAGTATACTGAAGTATGAACTGTCAGATTTAACAAACCCTGTACTATTCAATCCTGAACCGGCCCGATGAACGCTCATGAGCCTGAACCGACTACCACCGACAACTCTCAATCCAGCTCTGAAAGACATCCTCAATCTGATAGATTATTGTTGAAAAGGGGATACCGTTGCAAATGTTGTAAATTTCAAAGGGGGTGATTGTAATGAGTTGAAGTTAAAATTCCTGAACACAATCCATAGCAGTTGGGCCAATATAACAACTTTCTTGTTTGGAGGGAAACCTCTTGTATTTTCCTATTCGGCATTGGACATACACAGGTGGCATTATTAATAATTAAAAATAACACCACCGCCCCCCGCATCACTCAAAAAACTTCAACTCCATCTTCCTCACAATCTCCATGCCAGCCTCATCGGCCACTTCACCAAAGGCGACCCCACATGCCCCCCTTGCCCCCCTCCCTCACTGGAGTACCCTTAACTGGCGCTTCGGAGGAGTAATTTCCACTATTCTGTTAATAATCTGTATAAGTCATCTGCTATCGAGCCATTTCTCTATGGACCTTACCGTGGTGATCTTTGGAGCAACTTGCGGGAGGTAAAAATCCATTGCTTTTTTTACAGCAAACACACCGATCTATAAGGTATGGTATTGGTAACGGTAAAAATCTACTCGTAAGTTCAGGGATAACGTACCACGAAGAGACCGACGATGAAGGAGCCGATTACTCCAAGTTGCCACTGTATGAATTTCATTTGGGCCCCAAGACGATCAGTGTATGCTTTCGCTTCGTCAAACATGGCTTTCATCTCCAAGCGGACTTTCAAGAATTGGGTATCAACTTGGTTGAATCGGGTATCAACTTGGGCAAAACGGCTCTCTATTGTTGATACAGTAGTCGTCATTGTTTTGCTAGCGGCAATCTCTGCATCCTTAAATTCCTATAACAAGTGTTAGCTGTCTGTAAATTAGACTAAACAAACACAGGAAAGAAACTTTAGTGAGATCGGTTAGACGCGTGTCATTTTTAAACACACGGTCTCACTGTCATAGTATTGTTAGTCAAATCAGGATGATAGTAGTGAAAATAATACTGTACCAGAGATTTGTTAGCCAAAGCATCACCCGGGCCCATCTCCCCATGGCTATCCGGTAGGGACTCTGTCTCGGGGCAGGAGTCGGTCGTAATCAACCGTCGGTGGGTCAAATCTGGCCGGATTCGACTTTGTCCAACAAATTGGCGGTATGGATGGGCATCGAAGATGGATTGGCAGTATGGACGGGTATCGAAGATGGATTTCTTTTGTGGACAGATGAGCTGCCACTGAGGGGTGGTAAGGAACTTGCGGATGAGCGAAGCCATGGATTGCCGTGTGCTGCGTGGTTGTATGAGGTGTGCTGCTTTGGAACAGAGTAGGGGAGGGGGCTCTCATACTTATAGTCTACGAGTACAGGGGACTAATTTAACCATCACGTGAGCCCGATAAGAGAGATCTGGCACCAGATCTCTTATCGGACTCACATGATGACTACAACCGGTATGGGTACTAGGTTATTGGTTTTGTTTTATGTTTTGTTTTAAGTATTGCTTTGATACTTGATTTGTTTTAAGTATCATTTGATACTTGGTTTGCTTTAAGTATCGTTTGATACTTGGTTTTGTTTTATGTTTTGTTTTAGGTATTGCTTTGATACTTGATTTGTTTTAAGTATCATTTGATACTTGGTTTTGTTTATGTTTTGTTTTAAGTATCGTTTTTGATACTTAAATAGTTTTACCAAAGTGTATTGCTTGATACTTTTGATTAGTTCCGTTCATGCTAGACATGAACAGATTTGTGTATTTAAAGACCACCTGGTTCCACTATGGAAGAGGCAGACTTTGACGTAGAGTATTTTCAATATACTTGTAACGTGTTCGCAAGGTGCTAATCACGTTATCGGTAATATATACGATAGTTGGCAGGTGGCCTGCTCTTCCAGAGAGAAGGCGAGAGCTGAGAACTAAAGGAGGTTTCCAGGGTGTACTGAGGAACAAAGAAGTAACCGTTCAACCAAGTATATTGTAATTGTAACGTGTGCGCAAGGTGCTAATCACGTTATCGGTAATAGATACAATAGTTGGCAGGTGGCCTGCTCTTCCAGAGAGGAGGCGAGAGCTGAGAACTAAAGGAGGCTTCGGAGGTGTACTGAGGAACAAAGAAGTAACAGTTCAACCAAGTATATTGAAATAGTATCTGCCAAAGTCTGCCTTTTCTATCGTAGGAACAGGTGGTCTTTAAATACAAAAATCTGTTCATGTCTAGCATGAACGAAAGTAATCAAAGGTATCAATTGATACACTTTGGTAAAGCTAATTAAGTATCGTGTGATACTTGGTTTTGTTTTATGTTTTGTTTTAAGTATCGCTTTGATACTTGGTTTGTTTTAAGTATCGTTTGATACTTGGTTTTGTTTTATGTTTTGTTTTAAGTATCGCTTTGATACTTGGTTTTGTTTTATGTATTGTTTTAAGTATTGTTTTGATACTTGGTTTGTTTTAAAGTATCGTTTGATACTTGGTTTTGTTTTATGTTGTTTTAAGTATCGCTTTGATACTTAAGGAGTTTTACTAAAGTGTATCGATTGATGCCTTTGATTAGTTTCATTCATGCTAGACATGAACAGATTTGTGTATTTAAAGACCGCCTGTTTCTACGATAGAAAATGTAACCGGTACGGGTACTTGGTTATTGGTTTTGTTTGATGTGTTAAGTATCGCTTTGATACTTGGTTTTGTTTTAAGTATCGCTTTGATACTTGGTTTGTTTTAAGTATCGTTTGATACTTGGTTTTGTTTTATGTTTTGTTTTAAGTATCGCTTTGATACTTGGTTTGTTTTAAGTATCGTTTGATACTTGGTTTTGTTTTATGTTTTGTTTTAAGTATCGCTTTGATACTTAAGAAGTTTTACCAAAGAGTATCGCTTGATACCTTTGATTAGTTTCGTTAATGCTAGACATGAACAGATTTGTGTATTTAAAGACCGCTTGTTTCTACGATAGAAAAAGCAGACTTCGACAGATAGTATTTCAATATACTTGGTTGAACGGTTACTTCTTTGTTTCTCAGTACACCCTCAAAGCCTCCTTTAGCTCTCAGCTCTCGCCTCCTCTCTGGAAGAGCAGGCCACCTGCCAACTATCGTATCCATTATCGATAACGTGATTAGCACCTTGCGAACACGTTACATTTTTTTAACCTCAGTAAGTGGTTAAGAACCTGTCCCCGGATTTAGGCCTGATCGACCTATCGATATCCACCTCAGAACGCTAGCGGAGAGAAGCGGCAGAATCAGAGTACATTCGGCTTCATCTCAAACCCAAGATAGAGTCTTTAACGACTAGGAGTGGGAAGCAAATCCCACGGCAAGACCTTACTAGGAAGAAACAACCCCGGCGCTCTGCTAAAGAGCCCGGCGATCCTGCAAACACGGAAGATACACAACCTCCAGGAGAATTCCCTTCTACTGCAGCAAAGAAGCCTTCCTTTGAACCTCCAAACGACCCCGAATCTAGTAGCGAATCAGATATGGCTAGCACAGGAGGAGGGCCTTCTGGAGGAGGGAAGTCTCGGGCAAGGCCTGAAGAAGAGGAGGTACCCGCACCATTTGAACCCCCTAAGTTTAAACTTCACCTCCCAGCGAAGTTCACCGGCGAAGGGAAAGATCTCAAACCTGAAGCCTTTGAACGATGGGCCACAGAACTCGCACACTTCCTACTCTTACAAGGAAAAGATTTGGAAGACCCTACAACCGGACTTATCATTGGATCATTCTGTGAAGGAAAGGCAACCGACGCATACCACCAATGCTATAAGAATTTCGGCGGGAATGTAAGATTAAGAGGATCTACAGTTCTCGATTACCTGAAAGGACGATTCCAATCCTCTATAACCAACGACCTCCTATACAACAAATTCAACCAGCTCCAGCAAGTTAACGGAGCGCATATCAAGCGCATCACCGATGTGGCTACAGACCTAATAATGTATAAGGACCGAATGGAGAGAGGAAGTATCTCCAAATACATCCTGAAGCGACGATTCTACGACACCATGCACCCTACCCTCCGGCGAGAAGTAGAACCACTCGAGGAAGATGGCGATGATATTGCAATAATAATTGCAAGAGCAGAACGAAAGGACGCCATTCTCCATGAGACCAAGGCCTACAAAACACTGACATCCTCTAGTAGGAACAGCCAGCCACGACACAAAGCCTCCAGTAACTCTGAAGACGATACCCCACGGGTTTTCAAGAAGAAAACAAAATCGTCCAAAGAGTCGAGACGGCAAAAAGGAGAATGTTTTGAATGTGGAAAAACAGGGCACATGGCAAAGAACTGTCCTACAAAGAAAGGAAAAGGAAAGGCAATTAAACGAGAGGTGTCGGCCAACAATGTTGAAAGCAATAACGCCCAATCCAGTGAATACGAACAGATCCATATAGGATATATCAATGTGGAATGCAATAGTGTTCGACCTCCGGCTACATTCAAAGCACACACCGCTCTAGAAGGTACCATCCTGATAAGTGGCAAAAGGGCTCGAGTCCTATTCGACACTGGCGCAATCGGAAGAGATATGATCAGCAATGCCTTTGTCTCTGTCCATGGACTCCCCACTCGAGACCTTAACCAACCCATACCAGTCAATATGGCAGTAAAAGGATCACGATCTACAAGCAATAAAATCTGTAGTGCGACCATTCGACTTGGCTCTGCAGTCCTACCCCCCCAGGAAATGCTGGTTGGAAATTTAGCCAAATAGGATGCCCTAATAGGCATGCTATTCCTGAACCGCCACAAAGCTATAATCAGGTGTGGGGAATCAACTATCGATTTCCCAGATCAGAAGGTCAGAGTCTCATGCAAGCCAACAAGCTGAGAATACCGAGCCGCAGTCTGTGAAACAACTGCCCTACGACTATTGGATGAGTACTCTGATGTTTTCCCTGATCAAATACACGAAGAACTACCGCCTATGAGAGAGGTGAATCACCACATCCGCCTCCGAGACCCCTCTAATCTAAAAAACCAACCCACCTACTCTATTCCTGACGCATACAAAAGCCCACTTTGTGATTGGATCAACCAACAACAAAGAAGAGGAGTCATTTACCGGGCAGAATCTCCAGGTGCCGCTCCTATGTTTGTTCAACCCAAAGCAGATGGCAAAAGAATCCGCCCCTTGGTTGATCTCAAGCTATGGAACGATAACACGGTTATGGACAGCTCCGCTATCCCAAACCAAACCCAGATCCTAAATGCAGTTGGATGGGCTAGATTCCAAAGTAAGATTGACCTAAGCGATGCCTACTTCCAAACAAGGTTAGATCCAGAAAGCGAACATTACAACAGTTTCAAAACACCCTTCGGAAGTTTCATTAGCCGAGTTATGTTACAAGGTGATATGAATGCACCCGCCACCTTTTCTGCGAATTATTGAAAACCTCCTAAGCGAATACCTCCACCATTTTGTTTAGGTCTACATTGATGATATTCTCATCTTCACGAACACCGCAGCAGAACACGCCTACCATCTAGGTTTGGTTTGTACCAAACTTAGGGAAGCTAAATTCTACGCTAGCAGAAACAAATCAATCCTGTTTGCTGACTAACTCGATATTCTAGGACATGTCATAGATGATGAAGGAATACATGCAGCCCCAGGAAAAATAGCCTGTTTAACGGAATGGTCGACACCCGGGAATTAAAAGGAACTCCTGCGATTCCTAGGACTAGTCAACTATATTGCCCAGTTCCTACCACACCATGCCACTGTGACAGCGCCGCTCACAGACCTCACCAGCAATGCAGAATTTGTCTGGACCCACACTCATGACCAAGCCTTTACCAACATCAAGGAATTGATTAAAAACGCCAATGTTATTCAACCTATCAACTATGGTAAACCAGAACCAATATGGCTGATTACTGACGCATCGGATGTTGGAGTTGGAGCATGGGTTGGGCAAGGGGCCTCCCATGAAACGGCGAGGCCGGCGGCATTACACAGCAGGAAGTTCACTAACTCTCAAATGAACTATGGAAGAACAGACAAGGAAGCCCTTGCTGTGATTGATGCTCTCGCCGCTTTCAACCACATCCTAATGGGCAATACCTTTACTATTGTCACCGACCACCAACCTCTCACTAACCTTAAAACAGAAAGAATACCGGGAAGAAGAAGAACGAGATGGATAGGCGAGATCAGCAAATACGATGCAAAAATCATCTATGCCCCTGGAAGAACAAACTATTTAGCTGATACTCTCTCCCGCCTATATGAGAATCAAGACCTTGCAAACCCTCCCCTTGTTCACGACCACACAAGACAAAGCGAGGACAGCCCTGACGACACCTCCTATGAACAAGAACCATCAATGGCTACCGCCAGCTCTGCCGCTCCCTCCAATCCTTTCTCTTACACCATGTACAGTGCTGCCGGAACAGAATGAGGAAAGGACATTAATGAAGAATGGAAAGACAATTGCACGCTCCGCAGCACACCTCCTCACGAACTTGAACAAAGCAGAACCCACTGGTCCCACTGTTATCACGACACCTGCCCTTTTCACCAAACTGAGATCAAGTTCGGCAACAGATACTAGCGACCGTACTATATGCCTGCTGATGATTCCAAAGACACCACCTTCGATACCGCAGAAGGAGAAGAAGAGATAATCGATGGAAATGAGCCAACCCAACACCCTCATGTCCTTAACCCTGCTCCAACGCGAAACCAAGGTCTTGAAGAACTCGAACAAGCAGCAGCCTATGTGGATGCAATGTCGTATTTACAACCCCCACAGTCAGCCCCGCCATCCTCTCCTCCCATAATCGATTCACGACCACTATATGGTGGACCCTTACGAGTATACAACAATGAAACCATTGTCTCGGTCATACCCCCTACTATTCCCGAGCATCGGTGTCAACTCTACGAAACCTTTGAGGAAGAGGAAGCCCCTATCGAACCAACAAGAGGATCCCTAATCGAGGATGAACGAGATGTTAGATCGACCACAGAAGAATTAACCACCTCATTCCGAAGCCAAATGATAGCAGGATATCGCCATGACCCGATTTACTTCAAAGCCATGGATAGCTCCAGGCATGGAGACCTCGCCCCCTACAACATATCTAATGGAATGCTCTTTACCAGCACCCGTTATGGTGAACATTGCCTATACATACCAAAAGGTCATATGTTCAATGGAATGACTATTAGTGAATATGTCATATCCGAGATTCACAACAAAGGACACCATAGTGCCGACCGCAACCTTCAGTATGCCTCAGAATATGTTTACTGGCCTGAAATGCGAAAGGACCTCCGCGATTTTGTCAAACAATGTGAACTCTGCCAGGCAAATAAGGAGCGAACACAACTACCTGAAGGGAAAGCACAGACCCTCCAACTACCATGTGAAATATTCGAATCGTATGCCATCAATTTCGCAGGTCCATTCAACAAATCTGCTGGATTTGACCCCATCTTGGTAGCTGTGGACCGATTTTCTGGATATACCTGGCTCCTTCCAATCAAAGTTACCGATTCCTCCCAAGACACCTGGAATAACCTCCAACGATACCTGTTTACCCCCCATGGGTACCCCGTACCTAATGTCAGTGACGCTGATCCCCATTTTACTGCCAGATTCTGGAAGCAAACCTTAACCTCCCTCGGAATAAACCATATTATGGCTGCCCCTGGACACCATGAGACTAATGGCCATGCATAACGAAAAATCCGCGAAGTTAAGACCGGAATTAGGAACATGATCAATGAACGACAAACCAACTGGGAACCAGCCCTTGTTGAGCTCGCTGCACATATCAATGCCGGATTTTCAGATACCTTGGGAATGTCACCATACAAGGCAGTCTTTGGCCGTCAATACCCCCTCCTACCTACAACACTATTTAAGAACTCCTCAGTCCCTGCCTCTGACGACCACCTAAACCGCCACCAAGCAATTCGGAACGATGCCTTCCAAGCTGTTAAGGCTGCCCGATTTCGAAGCACCACTACTGCCCAGAAACGACGATGCAAACATATCCCGATCTCACCAGGCGACATGCTCATGGTATACGGTAACATTTTCATTACCAATGTTGGACGCAGCAAGAAACTGTAACCCCGATGGCGTGGACCCTTCAAAGTCATATCCTTTGACGAGCACACAGAGAACTACACTGTCCAGATGGATGGACGCATGTACCGCCGCAATACTGCAGTCTTTCACGCCTCTGCTGTCAAACAGTTCCACCCAAATGACGACTCCAAGTTCCCCTGAAGAACCCACTCTCGACCCGCACCTATCATCATTGAAAAGAAAGATGAATGGGAAGTTGAAGAAATCCGAGACCACCGCCTTTAGCATGGAAACGATCAGTTCCTAGTCAAGTGGAAAGGATATCCGACGACCGAAAACAGTTGGGAACCAGTAGAGGGACTAGAGCACGCTATGGATATGGTGAACGAATGGTGGAAAGACAACATGCCAAACGAATCCCTCCCCCCAACAATCAACTATATCACCATGTGCTGGACACCTACAATGCCAGAAACTGAGCGATGGCACGCAGAACTCGAAGCTTGAGATGGATTTTGGGCACCACACTTTGAGTCGGAGTTTGAAAGCAGCGATGAGGAGAATCAAGCTATGGAGCAGGCCCTCGACAATTTTCTCTAGTCACCAATCACCATCCGAATACCATAACGATGTCAAACTATGTGGAGCTCAATGTGAGGCAGCGACAACAGGTTGTTGGACTGTTGTTGAACCGCGATGTTATCCAACTTGAAGACTATTTCGAAATCCTCTGGATTGACTACTGTCCTGATTGTGATCATGCTTGGGTTGATGTACAGCACGAATCTGGTATTCGTGACTACTGTGATTTAGATTTCTTCGAGTCTAAGTGTTTCCTTAGAGTTTCATCTTGTCCCTGGTGTGATACTTATGATGAGGAATTTCTTGCTGAAACTGAAGCCATGAGTTTTTCGGAATCCGCTTTTGATGATTATTAGGTTTTGTTTGTTTAAACAGTTGTTTTGTTTTGGGGAATGTAACCGGTACGGGTACTTGGTTATTGGTTTTGTTTTATGTGTTAAGTATCGCTTTGATACTTGGTTTTGTTTTAAGTATCGCTTTGATACTTGGTTTGTTTTAAGTATCGCTTTGATACTTGGTTTATTTTATGTTTTGTTTTAAGTATCGCTTTGATACTTGGTTTGTTTTAAGTATCGCTTTGATACTTGGTTTTGTTTTATGTTTTGTTTTAAGTATCGCTTTGATACTTAAGAAGTTTTACCAAAGAGTATCGCTTGATACCTTTGATTAGTTTCGTTCATGCTAGACATGAACAGATTTGTGTATTTAAAGACGGCTTGTTTCTACGATAGAAAAAGCAGACTTCGACAGACAGTATTTCAATATACTTGGTTGAACGGTTACTTCTTTGTTCCTCAGTACACCCTCGAAGCCTCCCTTAGTTCTCAGCTCTCGCCTCCTCTCTGGAAGAGCAGGCCACCTGCCAACTATCGTATCCATTATCGATAAAGTGATTAGCACCTTGCGAACACGTTACAGAAAAGGCAGACTTCGACAGAAAGTAGTTCAATATACTTGGTTGAACGGTTACTTCTTTGTTCCTCAGTACACCCTCGAAGCCTCCCTTCGTTCTCAGCTCTCGCCTCCTCTCCGGAAGAGCAGGCCACCTGCCCACTATTGTATCTATTACCGTTAATGTAATTGGCACCTTGCGAACACGTTACACTGTCTGTGTCTTGTAAGCCTTGGTTTCACGGAGGATGGCGTCCTGTCGTTCGCGTCTTGCAATGATTATTGCGATATCATCATCGTCTTCCTCGAGTGGTTCCACTTCTCGTCGGAGGGTAGGATGCATAGTATCATAGAATCGTTGCGTAAGGATGTATTTGGAAATGCTTCGTTTCTTCATTCTGTCCCTATAACTCAATAGATCTGTAGCTACATCTGTAATCCTTTTGACATGCGTTCCATTAACTTGCTGGGGCTAGCTGAATTTGTTTTAAAGGAGGTCGTTGGTGATAGAGGATTGGAATCGGCCTTTTACGTAGTCGAAGACTGTAGATCCTGTTAATCTTACATTTCCGCCGTAATTCTTAGAGCATTGGTGGTATGCGTCTCTTGCCTTTCCTTCACAGAAAGATCCAATGTATAGTCCTGGTGTATGGTCTTCCACATCTTTCTCTTGCAGGAGAAGATAGTGTGAGAGATCAGTTGCCCATCGGTCAAAAGCTGCAGGTTTGAGGTCTTTTCCTACTCCTGTAAACTTCGCAGGGAGGGGGAGTTTAAATGTAGGAGGTTCAAATGTTGTAGGTGCTTCTTCTTCTAGAGCGTGAAATTTTCCTCCTCCAGAAGGTCCTCCTCCTGTACTAGCCATATCTGATTCGCTACTTGATTCGAGGTCGATTGGAGGTTCCAAGGAAGGCTTCTTTGCTGGAGTAGTAGGAAATTCTCCAGGAGGTTGTGGGTCTTTCATGTTTGCGGGTTCACCAGGCTCCTTAGCAGAGCGCCGGGGTTGTTTCTTTCTTGTAAGGTCTTGTTGTGGGATTTACTTCCCACTCCTGGTCGTCAAAGACTCTATGTTAGATTTGAGACGAAGCCGAATGTTCCGTAAATCTGCCTCTTCTCTCCGCTAGCGTTCTAAGGTGGATATCGATAGGTTGATCAGGCCTAAATCCGGGAACAGGTTCTTAACCACTTGCTGAGGTTAAAAAAATGTAACATGTTCGCTAGGTGCTAATCACGTTATCGGTAATAGATACGATAGTTGGCAGGTAGCCTGCTCTTCCAGAGAGGAGGCGAGAGCTGAGAACTAAAGGAGGCTTCGAGGGTATACTGAGGAACAAAGAAGTAACCGTTCAACCAAGTATATTGAAATACTATCTGTCGAAGTTTGCCTCTTCTATTGTAGAAACAGTCGGTCTTTAAATACACAAATCCGTTCATGTCTAGCATGAACGAAACTAATCAATGATATCAATCGATACACTTTGGTAAAACTAATTAAGTATCAAAGCGATACTTAAATCAAAACATAAAACAAAACCAAGTATCATACGATACTTAAAACAAACCAAGTATCAAAGTGATACTTAAAACAAAAGATAAAACAAAACCAAGTATCAAACGAGACTTAAAACAAACCAAGTATCAAAGCGATACGTAAAACAAAACATAAACCAAAACCAATAACTGAGTACCCGTACCGGTTACCGACAAAGCCGAAGGTGCGGTTTTTCAGCCGCTTCTCTCCGCCAGCGTTCTTGTAACGTGTTCGCAAGGTGCTAATCACGTTAACGGTAATAGGTACGATAGTTGGTAGGTGGCCTGCTCTTCCAGAGAGGAGGTGAGAGCTGAGAACTAAAGGAGGCTTCGAGGGTGTACTGAGGAACAAAGAAGTAACCGTTCAACCAAGTATATTGATATACTGTCTGTCGAAGTCTGCCCTTTCTATCATAGAAACAGGTGGTCTTTAAATACACAAATCTGTTCGTGTCTTAACATGAACGAAACTAATCGAAGGTGTAACCGGTATGGGTACTCGGTTATTGGTTTTGGTTTATGTCTTGTTTTAAGTATCGTTTGATACTTGGTTTTGTTTTATGTTTTATTTTAAGTATCGCTTTGATACTTGGTTTGTTTTAAGTACCGTTTGATACTTGGTTTTGTTTTATGTTTTGTTTTAAGTATCGCTTTGATACTTGGTTTGTTTTAAGTATCGTTTGATACTTGGTTTTGTTGTAGGTTTTGGTTTAAGTATCGCTTTGATACTTAAGGAGTTTTACCAAAGAGTATCAATTGATACCTTTGATTAGTTTCGTTCATGCCAGACATGAACAGATTTGTGTATTTAAAGACTGCCTGTTTCTATGATAGAAAAGGCAGACTTCGACAGACAGTATTTCAATATACTTGGTTGAACGGTTACTTCTTTGTTCCCCAGTACACCCTGCTAGCCTCCTTTAGTTCTCAGCTCTCGCCTCCTCTCTGGAAGAGCAGGTCACCTGCCAACTATCGTATCTAGTACCGATAACGTGATTAGCTCCTTGCGAACACGTTATTCTTTCCTTGAGTTCTTCGTCGGTTGGCCCCAAGAATGAGTATTCGGGGCTGGTGGGTGTGGTTTGGCGGGGGCTATCGCCCCAGCCCTCATCTTGCTGCAACGGTGTGGGAGTCTTTCCCTCTTCTTTGCCTTGGTTGAACGTGATCGTCACTTGCGCCAGGCTTGCCTGGGTATCCCTGGTGGAAGGTTGAGATGGCATCTTGTGCGTTTTCAAAGTTGTATGTGAAGTACCAAGTTTTATCGTGTTCAGGAGAATATCCTGTCCACTTGGCTCAGTATTGGAGGTGATCGTGGAAGAAGCGGGAATCGACTATTTGGTCGAGCTCGTATTCTGGTTCTCCGTCGAGTTCGATTGGAGGGGGAGGAATAAGTGTTTGTGAAGGAAACCTATTGTCGTTGTGTAGTTCGAGGAGTGAGATGTGGAATGTCTTGTGTATTCGCATTGAGGGGCAACATACTCTGCCTTGGTATAGCGCCGCCATAACGTGCATCTGTATCTGC